>NC_080060.1:15766862-15826862 GCF_026212465.1 Amaranthus tricolor | reverse complement strand
GTGCTAAGTTCCGTTTTTAAGGTTTTCTAAGAGTTTTTGGCACTTTCTCGCATAAAGTAATTCAAACTCGGTTTGTTTGGCATAAAACTTGGCACAAAACACTATTTGGTATATATTATTGTGTTGAAATTGTAGAATTGAAAATCATAGTCATAAGCTTGAAATTACGTGCTAAGTTGCGTTTTTAAGGGTTTTTAAGTGTTTTTGGCACTTTCTCGCACAAAGTAGATAAAACTTGGTTTGTTTTGCATGAAACTTGACACACAACACTATTTCGTATATATTATTGTGTTGAGATGGTTAGAATTGAAAAAAATAGTCATATGCTTGAAAATTACGTGCTAATTTGCGTTTTTGAGGTTTTTTAAGCGTTTTTGGCACTTTCTCGAATAAATTAGTACAAACTTGGTTTGTTTCAATGAAACTTGACACACAACTATATTTGGTATATGTTATTGTGTTGAAATGGTTAGAATTGAAAAGAATAATCATGTGCTTGAAATTACATGCTAAGTTGCGTTTTTATGGTTTTTAAGCTTTTTTGGCACTTTATCGTGCAGAGTAGTTCAAACATGGTTTGTTTGGCATGAAAATTGGCACATAACACTATTTGGTATATATTATTGTGTTGAAATGGTTAGAAATTAAAATCATAGTCACATGCTTGAAAATACGTGCTAAGTTGCATTTCTAAGGTTTTTAAAGCGTTTTTTGCACTATCTCGCTTAAAGTAGTTCAAACTTTGTATGTTTGTGATAAAACATGGCACACAACACTATTTGGTATATATTATTGTGTTGAAAGGGTTAGAATCGAAAAAAATAATCATATTCTTGAATTAAAAGCTAAGTTGAGTTTTTATGATTTTTAAAGCTTTTTTGGAACTTTCTAGCATAAAGTAGTTCAAACTTGGTTTGTTTGGCATGAAACTTGTGACACAACACTGTTTGGTATATATTATTTTGTTGAAAAGGGTATAATTGAAAACAATAGTCATATGCTTGAAATTACATGCTAAGTAGCGTTTTTACGGTTTTTTAAGCGTTTTTGGCACTTTCTCGTATAAAGTAGGTCAAACTTGTTTTATTTTGGTTGAAACTTTACACACGACACTATTTGGTATATATTATTGTGTTGAAATGGTTAGTAATTAAAACAATAGTCATATGCTTCAAAATTACGTGCTAAGTAGCGCTTTTAGGGTTTTTAAGCATTTTTGGCACTTATTCGCATAAAGTAGTTCAAACTTGTTTTGTTTTGAATGTGTAACACCTCGAGATTTTCTGACGTCATTAATTAATATTTTAATAACTTTTGGGGATTTTATAATTATGATAAATTAATTTAGAAGTATTTTTAATAAACTTGTTTCATTTACGAATTTAAAAATTAACATATATTTATATTAAAAATACAATTACGATTTCTATATAAGACGTTCGAATCGAAATAATTATTTTATTAAAATAAGTGAGCACACGAAGGTGAGTCTCTTAGTTGGGCCTCGCAAGAAAATGAATCTAGATAAATAAATAAATAAATAAATAAATAAAATAAAAAGGGATGGATTAGGGTTTATGTGAGATACCCTTACTGCCTCATTCACACCCACGACTCCCATTCCCTCTCTTCCCTCTTCTCTCACGTCGCACACCCCTCACCCACAGCTGGTGGCACAACCAAGCCCAGCCACGAGTTCCACCACCACCAACAACCACTTCTCCCTCCCCCACGAGCAACCGCAGCGACCTAGCCTTTCCACGTGCTGCCGCATGCAGCAAGCCTGCAGACCACTCCAGCCGCCAGCATCAGAGGCTAGGACAGCCGGTTTTTGCCCCTTCTTCGAGCCAGTTTTGGTCCTTTCCACTACCACAACAACCTTCATCCACCTCTTCACCATTTTCTTGCTAGTTTTAAACCTTGTAAGCCATCTCCTATTCTTCCATTTGATTCTTCTTGTTTTTCTTTGTTGTATTCATTGAATCTTTTTGTGGGTAAGAGTTTAATTGATGAATTGAACATATTTATGATTAGGGGTTTGAAGTGTGATTAGAAATAATGGGTTATGTTGATAGTGTGTTAGTCTCTTTGAATTTTATTATGAGTAACGATTAAAGGTGTTATCTTTGAAATTAGTAATAGTGTGGGCTTTGATGTACATTTTGGTGGTGTATTAGTTTATTAATTCTTGCTATGGACAATGGTTAAAAAATTATTATCTTTAAACATGAAATGACTAGGGTTTGGATTTAGAAATGAAATTACTAATGATGTGTGTGTTATGCTATATTTTGGTGATAATTGATTAAATAACCTTAAAAGTTGTTTTAAGACTTAGTTGATTGGTTATTTTTGTGATAATTAGTCATGGTGAAGATTTTAGATGACTATGGAAGTGATTTTTTGTTGTTAAATTGGGAATAATAGTTACTAATTGTAGTGATTAGTTATTTATGGGTAACGCGAACCGATATACTCAAAATTAGTTGATGAAAAGAAACGATTCACATATGCTTTTACTTTTAAATTGGTGAAAAGACTTATGTTGTGTTGAGTTAATGATTTTGATTTGTATTGAATGAGTTGTGTACGTGCTAGAGTAATCGAAAAACTCATGTTCAATGGTTGATAGTGGTTACTTAGGCATTTAGTTTGGTATGGCAAAGTAGTTAAGGGAACTTATTACTTCTACTCATAACTTATATAGGTGCCCATTTTCTAAGAGGAAAGGAGAGCCTTAGTCGGGTGATTTTGTGACTTTTGATTGTGCAGTGACGCTTACAGGTACGTATACGCAGTAACTAACCCTTATATGCAATGTGATTTAATACATTATTGTTTATTGTGATAATATACATTGCATTGAAATTATTGAGATACTAGTGAGTACACTTTAGATGAAGAGCTACTGATTATGAAATCCTTACGTTTAGAATAGCTATAGAGAATGAGAGTGTTAGTAGGAGGTGGGGACCACTCCCTTATTTATCTAAGAATTGGATTATACCTTACATGGAGTTAGAATGACTCCTTTAGAGGTGAATTTCATATTTTGATGAGTGGCTCAGTGGGTTTTGGCGTGCTGCTATCCCAGGGCGCTCATTATTAGTCAAAAGTGGAAGTTATTCTCATCTAATAAATTATTAGATTATGATTAGCTGGCATGACTCAACTGGATTATGTCTGGTTGATTTAGTAGTCCCCTAGGTGAGGTTCGATGGGACCACCATAAGGGGGTTATGAGCATGCTTGGGTCATTGGGCGCCGGAAGGCCGATACCGCCCATTGACCGAGGTGTTACCATGCGGACCTTGCAAACCCCAATAAGGTGGCCTCTTCACTGGTTTAGGACCCCAGTGTGTTAGTTTTCCCCAAAGGTAGGACCCGAGAGGGTCAGCTAGAGGGGGCAGGAGCTTATACTTTGCCATCGGCGCAGGATGGTTCATAACGCCCTTGGCTGTGTCACTATGCCAGGAAATAGAGAAAGAGCCACTGATAGAAAGTTATTCAGTGATAGAAAATTTTTTCATTAATCGAAAGGTTATTTAATGATAGAAGATTTATTCTTTGATAGAAAGCTTACACATTGATAGAAAGTTTACTTTTTGATAGAATATTTACTCATTGATAGAACATCTACTTATTGATAGAATAGTTTATGCTAGTGAGAAGTGTGCCTAAGTTAAGTTACCTCAAGGGTATTACAGACTATGATCACATTTACCTTAATATAGACAAGCTCTATAAGGTCATGTGTTAGGTATTCTGTCAATGCCTTGGTCGAGTTGATACTATACGTGTTTTGCAAGAGTTTATGTTTGAAAGAGGAGCGTGAAGACCTGCATTCTACTCAAGAACACATGGTTCGGGTTGGAGATCATGTAATGAAATTAAGAAGTATAAGTGACCGATAAATGGTTACTATCTGTGCTGGCGTTTTATGAAATCATCTTATGTTGTTTTATGATATAATGCTTTCTAGTAGTTGGCCTTATTATAATTTGTAGGAATACTAATGGATGATCGAATGCAACAAGAGGGGGGGGTGAATTGTTGTGTAGTAGGTTTAAGATTTTTGCCTCTAATTTTTGCGGAATTATATTAAGTAAAGGACAAAAACTTAAACTTAAAAACGAAAAGAAAAATAATAAAAGGAGACAAGGATTTTTACGTGGAAACCTTCTTGGCCTAATAAGAAGGAAAAACCACGACCCCCCGGGATTTCAAAATTCTCACTATGTTAAGGCAATCAATTACAATTACACATAACAATGTTTTGCTTCACTTGAAGCTTCTCAATTCTCTAAACGCTTTACTCAAAGCTTCTCTACTTAGGCCCACTTCTCTTCTCTTCTCTTCTCTCCTTCTCTTTCTCTTCTCTCGTTTCTATTCTCTATTCCCTTAGACTTCCCATAAGTCTAATTACAACAAAACACTCAATTACCCTTTACAAGGCCATTTCTCTTCTCTATTCCCTTAGACTTCCCACAAGTCTAATTACAACAAATCACACATCAACCCTTACAAGGCCATTTCTCAAGAGGATAAGAATTAAAATAATTACTTAAGAAAAATATAATAAATTAATTGGCATTGAAAAACTGAAAATATTTTTCTTAAGATGATCTCCCTTTAATGGACACTCTTGAATCCTAAAAGGATTGATTTTTGATTCGAGCAAAGTCCCTTCTATTTATAGAGGGAACAGCTAGCAGTTACCATAAGCATAACGTCCACTATCTCACACATACCTCCACTACCCCCACGTTCTCAAAACAAAAGGTGGTGGAATTATGCGTGTCCGGCTGTTATTTGCTCAAGGAAAAATCAGTTTCCTTAATGCTAAAAATAGCATAGGAGTTTAAAACATAAGATCCTAAAAAATAGGAGATCTAAATCTAATCAAGAAAAAGTCTTGGGCTATTTTTAGAAAACCTAAAATAGATTTGCCAATTAACTTACTAATTAATTTAAGCAATTAAATTAATTCTAAACCATTACATCAACTTAAAAACAGAAAATAATTAATTCGCAATTTTTCAGTCGATGCTATTCTTCAGACCTGCTACGTAGGAACAACGTACTGTCTCCAGCTTCAACATTCGTCAGAACTTTAACTCTAGGAACAGTAGACTGTTTTCCAGAGCAATTTCCCAACTTCTTGGATATTTGAGACACATACATCTTCCACGAATCAAGTCATAGGCTTCATCAACGATTCACATTAAATCGGATATATACCTACAAAACAATCTCTAAAAATATGTTTGTTTATTTAAAAGTAAAGTCATCATCAAAATCTTAAGAGGCCAACAAATTCCCCCTTTTTGATGATGGCAAACTTTATAAACAAACTTAAGTGAAATAGAGTAAAACAAAATTCATAGAGCATACTAGAGATTAAAGTAACTCTAATTAACTTAGCAAATCAACTTGTTAGAATATAATTTACCAAGCATTCATAAACGAACAGTTTACTCTAAAATATCAAATATTTTTCAAAAAGTTTTTTAAAATTAATTAACTTAAAACTTAAATGAAATAAACTAAGTTAAACGAAAATAAATAAAAACTAACATAACGAAAACTATAATAAACCTAATAATAATAAACATAACTTATTACGTATTTTCACAGAATCAAATATTCATGAGGACTTCATGAGAACTTCAACAAACTTAGCAACACAGATGATCACTAAACTAGCATAAACACAGCAGCACACATATCATTCATAAGAATCAATATAAATCAACAAGATATGTAACTGTGTATTCACTGCTCCTGTTAAGTTTGTGCATAATCTTCCCCCTTTTGTCATCAATCAAAAAGAATTGGGAGTTATCAAATCTCAGCACAAACCATATAGATTTGTTAGTGATGAAAACAACAAACAACAATAATAAAAGAAAGTGCTATGAACAATGATTAAACCTGCATAGAGTTAATTTTCACAGACCATAGAAAATAAAAACAAAGAAAAGTAGCAATTGTTCAAAGTTACAACAACCATGTACCCCAGATGGTACAAGGTAAAAAGAAAAATTGTTTGTTAAGTAATACAGCCAACAAATCATTAAATTTTTGAGCAGAGGGATCAAGGGTCAGTCTCTTCATCAATGTACTCAGTCTGCACCTCCACTTTGTCCAGCTTGGCACCAAGGCGTTGTTCCATTTGGTTTAGCTGATCCACAATAGAAGCAAGCGAGACACGAGTTTCATCCTGAAATGCAATGAATTGAGACTGTAGATCAAGGAGCTTGGAGAGAATGGTATGTAAGGAAACTGCAGGAACAGAGTCAAAGTTAGTACAGCCAATATTGGGTGAAGTGTGTGATTGTGGTGGTGGTGTACACGGGATAGGTGATGGTGGTGGTGATGGAATTTGATGTGGTGGTGAATTGGCTGGCTTGGGAGAGGTAGGTTCATCAGGTGTTGGCTCAGGGATGGTGTCAGAAGGTGTTTCATCAACCAAAGTAGCCTTGCGTTTCGAGGCCAACCTCCTACTCTTCCTTTGTATTGACTTAGCCTTTTTCCTCAGAGCTATCACAGTCTCTTCATCACTTGTATCATTACAAAGATTGTGATGAGCCTCTTCTCCTAAGGCTCCCTCCTGTTCTGCTTCCCCCTTACTAGGTTCTCCATTCTGTTCCCCTTTTTCTTCTGTTTCAATATGGTCAGTGGGAACAGGCTCTTGCTCCTTTTCCTCTTTTTCTTCCTGATCTCTCTCTCTCAATTTTTCTTCTTTTTTTTCAATATCTTCCTCATCAGATTCTACTTCAACAACCCCCTCATGCATCAATACCCCCTCATCATTCAATTTCAAATGCAAATTTTGTAAACATTTAGCACCAATTTTCATATTGGGACCCATTGGGAATTCCAACCCTTCCAATGGGACCTCAAACTTCCTAAAAATCCATGTTAGCAACCCTCCATAACCAATAAAACTTTTCTTTTCAATGCAGTCTGATAAATGAGAGATCATCAACGAAGGAAAATTTATTTTAATATGTTTTTCTATGCAGTAAATCAAGGTGGCATCACGCAAACTCACTTGACTACGTTTTGAGTTTCGTGGTAAAATGAATCTGCGAGCAACATTGTACAATAATTTATGCATAGGGGACAGAACATTGTGACTTATCTTCCCCTTTTTATCAATTCCTAAAAATTTAAAAATTGTTCGTTCATTGATGCCTGAAAATGCAATCTTTGACCCAATATGATATGTATCAAAACCAACATTGGGAACATTAAACCATTCCCCTAATAATGCGCTGTTAAATTCAATTTTAACAGTTTTAACAACACTAGTACACATACCGCCATCATTAGAGAAATTTACAATAAATTCTCTCATTAGGTTTGGAAAAATTGAATTGCAACTGAAATTTGACATTAACAATTCCCATTCTTGATACTGTAAAATCTCATGCAATCTAGGAAAGTTCGTAGAATCATACCAATATTTGTCCAACCCGAACCCTACAGTCATCTCCTTTGAAACTTCTTCTGCGCTGTTTGGATCAACCTGCTTCGATCGCTTAACTACTCTAGAAGATGAACCACCTGTTGACATTTTTCTTTTGGTACTAGTGGGTTTAGTGGAGTGTTTTGGTGATTCTTGTGTGGTTTCAGTTGGTGTGGGTGGTGCATCCTGCAGTAATGGTGGTGGAAGTACTACTCTTAGTGGTTTTGGTTGATCGGGCATACAGGATTTGGGAGTTTTCTTGCTTGATTTAGAGGATTTGGGGGTTTTCATTTTTGAATTTTGAAGGTTTTGAGAGAGGAAGAAGGACGGTTCTTGAGTGAGAGATTGAGAGAAGGTTTGGGAAGGTGACGTGAAGCAGGGGTTTTTAAATTATTGAAGTGACGGTTACTCCTCCAAGTCCCATCTCTTTATTGCTTTGCATTACTTGAGTGAAGAAGAACCGTTTTCCCAAAAGCTCTCAATTTAAGTTGACCGTAAAAAAAATGTGAAATATGAATAAAATATAAAATAGGAAATAAAGAAATTAATTATGATTTTATGAATTATTATGAAGAAAATAATGAACATATTGCTTTGGTCTGTTTGAATTAACAACATGCAAATGTAAAAACATTCATAGTACAAACTTTATTACGTGTTTACTTGATCCATGCAATAATTGATTTTCAATCAAAATATTGAGATTGATTCCTGACTTTTTCATTCTCATGATGCTTCAATGGGAAATATATGCAACTAACTTTAGTGGAGCTTGATCATACCAAGTTCCAATCTCATTTTTTCATATTGTTCCCTAGGAAGTGGTTTGGTCAGAATATCAGCAACTTGTTCATTTGTGTTAACATGCTTCAATACAATATTTTTGTGTTCTACGTTATCCTTTAGAAAATGATGTCTAATGTGTATATGTTTAGCACGTGAATGATGCACTGGATCTTTAGATATACATATGGCACTAGTATTATCACAATAAATAGGAATGCATTCAACTTTAATACCAAAATCTCTAAGTTGCTGTTTTATCCAAAGCATTTGGGAACAACAAGCTGCTGCTGCTACGTATTCAGCTTCTGCAGTGGATAATGCAACTGTGTTTTGTTTCTTGGAACTCCATGAAACTAAACATGAGCCAAGATATTGTACCATACCTGATGTACTTTTTCTATTAACAAGATCACCTGCATAATCTGCATCACTAAAACCTTTTAAATCATAAACATCACTTTTAGGATAAAATAGGGACAAGTCGTCTGTTCCCTTCAAATATCTCAAAATTCTCTTTACTGCCGTGAGATGTGATTCTTTAGGACTTGATTGAAATCTAGCACATAAACCAACACTAAAAGAAATATCAGGTCTACTAGCAGTTTGATACAATAAAGAACCTATCATGCCTCTATACATGGTTTGATCTACATTGGTCCCATTTAGGTCTTTATCTAGTCTAACATTGGTAGCCATAGGTGTGTGGTTGGATTTAGAATTGTTTAGTCCATATTTCTTAAGAAGTTCTTTAATGTATTTTTGTTGATGAATAAAGATACCATTTTCAGTTTGTTTAATTTGCAAACCAAGAAAGAAATTTAATTCTCCCATCATGCTCATTTCAAATTCTGTACCCATAAGGTTAGCAAATCCTTTACATAATAAATCATTAGTAGCACCAAAGATAATATCATCAACATAAATTTGAACAACCAAAATATGAGTACCTTTATTCTTAAAGAACAAGGTTTTGTCGATTTTTCCTCTTACAAAGTTATTTTGAATCAAAAACTTTAAAAGTCTTTCGTACCATTGCCTAGGAGCTTGCTTTAAGCCATATAGGGCTTTGTCAAGCTTGTAGACATGATTAGGACAAGAGGTATTCTCAAAACCTGGGGGTTGTTCCACAAAAACTTCTTCATCAAGATAACCATTCAAAAAAGCACATTTCACATCCATTTGATATAGTTTAAAATTCATAAATGCAGCAAAAGAAATTAAGATTCGGATAGCCTCTAACCTTGCTACTGGAGCAAAAGTCTCAGTGTAATCAATACCTTCTTGTTGATTATAACCTTTAACCACAAGTCTAGCTTTATTTCTAACAATTATTCCATGCTCATCAAGCTTGTTCCGAAATACCCATTTCAAACCAATAACTTTCTTGTTTTTCGGTTTGGGTACCAAGTGCCACACTTTATTTCTCTAAAACTCATTCAATTCATCTTGCATTGCAACTATCCAATCGGAATCCTTTAAAGCTTCCTCGTGATTTTTAGGTTCAAGTGATGATAGGAACGCAAAGTGTGCACAAAAGTTTCTCAATTGAGATCTAGTTTGTGTTCCCTTATTTATATCACTTACAATTGAATCAAGAGGATGATATCTTTGATACATCCAAGGTTTAGGCACAAATTCTCTTGAAGGAACAGTAGCATGTTCTTGTTCAGCAACTTGATTGACATTCTGTTCAGCTACTGGATCATTTTGCTCATCTGTGGGAACAGCTGGATTGGAAACAGTCTGCTGGTCCTGTTGTGCTGGCAGTTCCTGAATTTGGTCAGTTTCTTCTGCCTCTTCTTGTATCGACTGTTCACTTGCTGTTCCTTGATCTTGCACTTTGATTCCTTCATCTTCATCTTCCAAATTTGCAAGACCTATTTTAATATTACTTGTTTCCTGTTCACTTGTTGAAAAGTTAGTTTCATCAAAGATTATGTGAACAGACTCCTCTACACACATTGTTCTCTTATTATAAACTCTGTAAGCTTTGCTTTGTGATGAATAACCTAGAAATACTGCCTCATCACTTCTTTCATCAAATTTACCTATGTTTCGTTTTCCATTCACATGAACAAAACATTTGCATCCAAATATACGAAAATAGGAAATATTTGGTTTAACACCTTTGAGCAATTCATAGGGTGTCTTTGAAGTGATTGGTCTAATTAGTACACGATTCAATGTATAGCATGCAGTATTAACGGCTTCTGCCCAAAAATTCCTAGGTAGACCACTAGCAATCAACATGGTCCTTGCCATTTCTTCTAAAGTCCTATTTTTCCTTTCTACCACACCATTTTGTTGTGGTGTTCTAGGTGCGGAAAAATTGTGATTTATGCCATGTTCATTGCAATAATTCATGAAGTTTGAATTTTCAAATTCTTTTCCATGATCAGACCTAATGTGAACAATTTGATTATTGGTAGATTTTTGTGTTTTATTAGCAAAGGAAACAAACTCATCAAAAGCTTCATCTTTGCTTGCCAAAAATAAGGTCCATGTGAATCTACTATAATCATCAACAACAACAAATACATACTTTTTGCCACTACGGCTTTGTGTTCTCATTGGTCCACATAAATCCATATGAATTAATTCTAATGGTCTAGTGGTAGTCACAACGTTCTTTGATTTAAAGGATGACCGCACTTGTTTCCCTTTAGCACAAGGATCACAAACTTCATTTTTAAGAAATTTTATTGCAGGTAATCCTCTTACTAGGTCTTTTGATCTTAAAGTGTTAATCAATGAATAACTAGCATGACCTAGACGCTTGTGCCAAAGAAGTGGGTCTTCTTCAATAACACTTAAACACGTTAGACTGTTTCTGGGAACAGTGTCCAGGTCCACCACATAGGTGTTCCCTTTTCTGATTCCCTCCAGCACAGGGTCTCCTGTACTGTTCCTAGAAATTATGCATTTTTCAGAAGTAAACTTAACAGAGTTACCTTTGTCGCAAAATTGAGAAATACTTAACAAATTGTGTTTTAAATTCTCGACTAAAAATACATTATCAATGGCATGGGAACTAGACCTTCCAACCTTTCCTTTGGCGATTATCTCACCCTTCATGTTGTCACCGAAGGTTACTGTTCCCCCATCATAGGCTTCAAGTGAGAAAAATTTAGATTTGTCACCCGTCATATGCTTGGAACACCCACTGTCGAGATACCATGAGTTGTTCCCCCTCACTTGAACCTGCAAAGCAAATTAGTGGTTAGGTGCAGGAACCCATTCATCCTTGGGTTCCTTGTCGACAATACTTGAATCACATTTCTTAATCCATATTCGTTCAACATAATTTTTATTTGCTTTGGTATGCTGTTCCTTCTTTATACATTGATGTTTCAGGTGTCCAATTTTACCACAGAAGGAACATATTTTGCTACTAGGGAGATCTACATAGAACTTTTTCTTTTTATCATTCCTTATATAGCCTAGACCTTCTTTACTCTTGGTTTTAGCATCTAGAATCCATTTGGGAATTTCTTTGAATTTCCCTTTTCCTCTTAAGTTTATTTGATCTTTTAGGAACTTATTTTCTTTTTCACTTGATTCTAATTTTAATTTTATTTCTTGAACTTTCGTGCTAAACTCATGAGTGGTTTTTATCATTTTCAACCGATTTTAATCCTAACAATTTGCTTTGATTCAATTCAATATTAAGAGTGATAAATTCCTGTTTTAATTTCTCCAACTGCTCTTTCAAAATGATATTCTTATCTAGCAAATCAAAAAATCTACTTTGCACATCGATTCTAAAGGAGTTTAGATATGAGATATGATCTTCACTTAAGTTAAGATCTTTCTCAATTTGGAGACACTTAGCTGTTTTTTCATCTAGCTTTTCTTGTGTCTCTAAAAGCAATTTGATTAGTTTATTCTTACTTATGTTGGACAGATGTTTAGGAGATGGACCAGAAGACATTACCTCTTTTTCCTTAGAATCTTCATGAGATGCCATGAGACACAGATTTGCGGTTTCTTCCTCTATTGGCGCTTCAGTTTCAGCTTCGCTTTCACTAGTACCTTCATGGGTAACTTCCAGCAGGTCCCAAATCTGCTTGGCAGTTTTGCAACCCATAATACGATTGAGTTCATTGGGTCCAAGACCACAGTGAAGCAATTTGATAGCAAGAGCGTTCATCTCCATCTTTTGAAAATCCTCTTTTTCATATTCAGTGATTGGTTTTGGAACAGCTTCATTGTTGGAGTTGATGGTCGTCACCTCAAAGTCTCCAATTTCAATGACTCTCCAAACTTGATAGTTTTCGGCTTTTATGAAGATTTCCATTCTATTTTTCCAGTAAGTATAGAATTTCCCATCGAACATGGGTGGCCTTTGTGTGGAGTACCCCTCTTCCATACGCTCGTTCATCTTCAACATTTTTCCAGGGAACAGGATACTGCTCTCAGGGTTTCCTGATTAAATGAGGAACAGGGCTCTGATACCAATTGTAGGAATACTAATGGATGATCGAATGCAACAAGAGGGGGGGGTGAATTGTTGTGTAGTAGGTTTAAGATTTTTGCCTCTAATTTTTGCGGAATTATATTAAGTAAAGGACAAAAACTTAAACTTAAAAACGAAAAGAAAAATAATAAAAGGAGACAAGGATTTTTACGTGGAAACCTTCTTGGCCTAATAAGAAGGAAAAACCACGACCCCTCGGGATTTCAAAATTCTCACTATGTTAAGGCAATCAATTACAATTACACATAACAATGTTTTGCTTCACTTGAAGCTTCTCAATTCTCTAAACGCTTTACTCAAAGCTTCTCTACTTAGGCCCACTTCTCTTCTCTTCTCTTCTCTCCTTCTCTTTCTCTTCTCTCGTTTCTATTCTCTATTCCCTTAGACTTCCCATAAGTCTAATTACAACAAAACACTCAATTACCCTTTACAAGGCCATTTCTCTTCTCTATTCCCTTAGACTTCCCACAAGTCTAATTACAACAAATCACACATCAACCCTTACAAGGCCATTTCTCAAGAGGATAAGAATTAAAATAATTACTTAAGAAAAATATAATAAATTAATTGGCATTGAAAAACTGAAAATATTTTTCTTAAGATGATCTCCCTTTAATGGACACTCTTGAATCCTAAAAGGATTGATTTTTGATTCGAGCAAAGTCCCTTCTATTTATAGAGGGAACAGCCAGCAGTTACCATAAGCATAACGTCCACTATCTCACACATACCTCCACTACCCCCACGTTCTCAAAACAAAAGGTGGTGGAATTATGCGTGTCCGGCTGTTATTTGCTCAAGGAAAAATCAGTTTCCTTAATGCTAAAAATAGCATAGGAGTTTAAAACATAAGATCCTAAAAAATAGGAGATCTAAATCTAATCAAGAAAAAGTCTTGGGCTATTTTTAGAAAACCTAAAATAGATTTGCCAATTAACTTACTAATTAATTTAAGCAATTAAATTAATTCTAAACCATTACATCAACTTAAAAACAGAAAATAATTAATTCGCAATTTTTCAGTCGATGCTATTCTTCAGACCTGCTGCGTAGGAACAACGTACTGTCTCCAGCTTCAACATTCGTCAGAACTTTAACTCTAGGAACAGCAGACTGTTTTCCAGAGCAATTTCCCAACTTCTTGGATATTTGAGACACATACATCTTCCACGAATCAAGTCATAGGCTTCATCAACGATTCACATTAAATCGGATATATACCTACAAAACAATCTCTAAAAATATGTTTGTTTATTTAAAAGTAAAGTCATCATCAAAATCTTAAGAGGCCAACATAATTGATGCTAGTTACTGACGTGTACGTGTTTGTGTTTATGTTTGATTGTTGATGACTATCTATGATTGTCCTGCTATGACACATTGGCCTTTGGTCTAATGTCGAGCAGCAGAAGGATCATAGACAGGCGTAGCAGGTCTTGGAGCTTCTTTTGCATTGCATTGCATTGAGGGAGAGTGATGAGGGCGAAGCATAACCTGTGTCATACCACTAGTCTTTCGATTTTGTAGCTCTTGTTATCTTTTGTAAACTTTGGTTGTATGTGTTTTGTTATGAGGCCTTGTGTCCTCCCTTGTATATTTGTATTTACGCTGCGTAGTTTATAACTCTGTATGGTTTAAAGGAGTTAAGTCTTTGTAAACGCAAACGTCGACACTGGAACCACGATCCATGCTTGGCATGTTAATTTGAGAAGCAGGCGACGAATCATTCCGCCATGGTGTGAGATTTTAAAGGCAATGATGCCTTAGATTAGTTTAATGTTTTTATATTGCTAAATGCTTTACCAAACGTTCAATTTCTAGAAGAGATGCTGCCAAAATTTCCATGCACCTTTTCAAAGTTAACATTTAACGTTTATCCAAATTCTTTTCCTTTTCTTTTATATAACGCCCGAATTTCCTCCCGTCCTTTACGGTTTTGGTTTTCGTTAAGGGGTCGAAAATTAAGGGGTGTTACAGAATGAAATTTGGCACACAACACTATTTGGTATACATTATTGTGTTGAAATGGTTAGAATTGAAAAGCATAGTCATATGCTTGAAAATACCTGCTAAGTTGCATTTTTAAGGTTTTTAACGCGTTTTTGGCACTTTCTCTCTTAAAGTAGTTCAACCTTGGTTTGTTTGGCATGAAACTTGGCACAGAATACTATTTGGTATATATTATTGTGTGGAAATGTTTAGAATTGAAAATCATTGTCATATGCTTAAAATTAGGTGCTAAGTTGATTTTTTAAGATTTTTTAAGCGTTTTTGACAATTTCTCGCATAAAGTAGTTCAAACCTGGTTTCTTTGGCATGAAACTTGCACACAACACTATATGGTATTTATTACTGTGTTGAAACAGTTAGAAATGAAAACAATAATCATATGCTTGAAATTACGCGCTAAGTTGCGTTTTTAAGGTTTTTAAGCGTTTTTGAAACTTTCTTGCATAACATAGTTGTTGTTTTAAGCGTTTTTGGAACTTTCTCGCATAAAGTAATTAAAACTCGGTTTGTTTGGCATGACCTTTGCACACAACACTATTTAGTATATATTAATGTGATGAAGTGGTTGCAATTGAAAATCATAGTCACATGTTTGAAATTACGTGCAATGTTGCGTTTAAAGGTTTTTTAAGCGTTTTTGTTTCTTTGTCGAATAAAGTACTTCAAAGTTAGTTTGTTTTGAACGAAAACTTACACACAACACTATTTGGTATATATTCTTGTGTTGAAATGGTTAGAATTGAAAATCATTCTCATATGCATGAAATTACTTGCAAAGTTGTGTTTTTACGGTTTTTTAAGCGTTTTTAGCACTTTCTCGCATAAAGTAGTTCAAAGTTGGTTTTTTTGGAATGAAACTTGGCTCACAACGCTATTTAGTATATATTATTGTGTTGAAATGGTTAGAATTGAAAACAACAGTCATATGCTTGAAATTACGTGCTAAGTTGCATTTTTACAGTTTTTAAGTGTTTTTGGCACTTTCTCGCATAAAGTGGTTCAAACTCGGTTTGTTTGGTATTAAACTGGGCACACAAAACTATTGGGTATATATTATTGTGTTTAAATGGTTACAATTGAAAATCATAGTCATATGCTTAATATTACGTGCTAAGTTGCGTTTTTACGGTTTTTTAAGCCTTTTTGGAACTTTCTCGCGTAAAGTAGTTCAAATTTGGTTTGTTTGGCATAACACTTGACACACAACACTATTTGGTATATATTATTGTGTTGAAAAGGTTAGAATTGAAAATCATCGTCAAACGCTTGAAATTACGTGCTACGTTGCGTTTTTACTGTTTTCTAAGTTTTTTTGGCATTTTGTCGCATAAAGTTGTTCAAACTCGGTTTTTTTGTCATGAAACTAGGCACACAACACTATTTAGTATACATTATTGTGTTGAAATGGTTATAATTGAAAATAATAGTCATATGCTTGAAATTACGTGCTAAGTTGCGTTTTTATGATTTTTTTTCAAGCATTTTTGGCACTTTGTTGCATAAAGTTGTTAAAACTCGGTTTGTTTCGCATGAAACTAAGCACACAACACTATTTAGTATACATTATTGTGTTGAAATGGTTAGTATTTAAAACAATAGTCTTATGCTTGAAATTACGTGTTAAGTTGCGTTTTTACGGTTTTTTTTAAGCGTCTTTAGCACTTTGTCACATAAAGTAGTTCAAACTCGGTTTTATTGGCATGAACTTGGCACATAATATTATTTGGTATATATTTTTGTGTTGAAATGGTGGAAGTTGAAAATCATAGTCATATGTTTGAAATTACGTGCTAAGTTGCATTTTAAAGGTTTTTTAAGTGTTTTTGTCACTTTGTCAAATAAAGTCTTTCAAAGTTGGTTTTTTTTTAATGAAACTTTAGAAAGACAAATATTAGGTAATATTTTTGTGTTGAAAATGTTTGAATTGAAAATCATAGTCATATGCTTGAAATTACGTGCAAAGTTGCATTTCTACGGTTTTTAAGCGTTTTTGGCACTTTCTCGCATAAAGTAGTTCAAACTTGGTTTGTTTCGCATGAGACTTGGCTCACAATAATATTTAGTATATATTATTGCGTTGAAATGGTTAGAATTGAAAACAACAGTCATATGCTTTAAATTTTGTGTTAAGTTGCGTTTTTACGGTTTGTTAAGAGTTTTTGGCACTTTCTCGCATAAAGTAGTTCAAACTCAGTTTGTTTGGTGTAAAACATGGCACAAAAAACTCTTCGGTATATATTATTGTGTTGAAATGGTTACAGTTAAAAATCATAGTCATCTGCTTAAAATTACGTGCTAAGTTGCGGTTTTACGGTTTTTTAAGCGTTTTTGGCACTTTCTCGCATAAAGTAGTTCAAATTCGGTTTGTTTTGCCAGAAACTCTGCACACAATACTATTTGGTATCTATTATTGTGTTGAATTGGTTAGAATTAAAATTCATCGTGATATGCGTGAAATTACATGCTAAGTTGCGTTTTTACGGTTTTTTAATCAATTTTGGCACTTTGTCGTATAAATTATTAGTTCAAACTCAGTTTGTTTGGTATGAAACTTGGCACAGAACACTATTTGGTATATAATATTTTGTTCAAATGGCTATATTTTAAAATCTTAGTCATATACTTGAAATTACATGATAAGTTGCGTTTTTACGGTTTTTTAAGTGTTTTTGGCACTTTCTCCCATAAAGTAGTTCAAAATTGGTTTGTTTGGCATGAATCTTGGCACACAAAACTATTTGGTATATAATATTGTGTTGAAATGGTTAGAAATTAAAACAATACTCATATGCTTGAAATTACGTGCGAAGTTGCATTGTTATGGTGTTTTAAGCATTTTTAGCACTTTCTCGCATAAAGTAATTCAAACTTGATTTTTTTTGCATGAAACATGGCACACAAAAATATTTGGTATATATTATTGTCTTGAAATGTTTTGAATTGAAAACAACAACCATATGCTTGAAATTACAAGCTAAGTTGCGTTTTTATGGTTTTTTAAGCGTTTTGGGCATTTTCTCGCATAAAACAGTTCAAACTCGTTTGTTTCGCATGAAAGTTGGAACACAACAGTATTTGGTATATATTATTCTTTTAAAATGGTTAGAATTGAAAATGATAGTCACATGCTTGCAATTACGGGCGAAGTTGTGTTTTTAAGGTTATTGAAGTGTTTTTGGAACTTTCTCGCATAAAATAGTTCAAACTTGGTTTGTTTGGCATGAAACTTGGCACTTAAAGCTCCTTGATATATACTATTGTGTTGGAATGGTTAGAATTGAAAATCATAGTCATATGCTTGAAATTACGTGCTACGTTGCGTTTTTAAGTTATTTTAAAGCATTTTAGGCACAAAGTAGTTCAAACTTGGTTTGTTTGGTATGAAACTTGACACAAAAAAGTCTTTGGTGTATATTGTTGTGTTGAAATGGTTTGAATTGAAAACAACAGTAGTTCAAAATTAATGGTTAGTTACAGGAACCCAAACTTTCTTGGGTTCCTTGTCGATTTTGCATGCATCATTTTTCTTATTCTGTATGTTATCGACATAGTTTCTGTTGGAGACAGTATACTGTTCCTTTTTGGTGCACTGGTCCTTCAGATGACCAGTTCCTCCACAGAAGGAACAGAATCTGTCACTAGGAAGATCAACGTAAGCTTTCTTCTTCTTGTTACTCTTAAGATAATTTAGGCCTTTTGAATTTTTACTTTTAGCATCTTGAATCCATTTGGGAGTGATTTTGATTTTCCCTTTTTGTCTTGAGTTTAATTCAAGCTTATCATCATTAATACGGTTGGATTCTAGATTCAATTTTAAATTTTGAAACTCATTGCACAAATCTTTAGTAGATGCATCATTCAATTCTTTATTCAAGACTAATAATTTGTATTGCGACAACTCAATTTTAAGAATAACATTTTCCTTTTTAATTCTCTCCATATTTTCCTTTAGAATTATGTTTTGATCCAACAAACCGAAAAATCTGTTTTGGACATCATATCTAAAGGTGTTTATATATGGGAGACATGGTCTTTGTTTACCTTGAGCTCCTTTTCTAATTGGAGACACTTAACATTACAATTTTCAAGATTGGCTTGTGTCTCCTTTAGCAACTGAATTAATTTATTTTTACTTAAATTGGATGGATGGATAGAAAATGAATTAGAAGTATTTACCTGCTTTTCCTTGCCTTCGTGCGTAGCCATGAGACATAGGTTAGCTGTCTCCTCTTCTTCGGGAACAATAGTTTCATTTTCACTTTCAGTTTCTCCCCATGTAGCAATCATGGCCTTGCGAAAGTCGGTCTTGTTAAAGTTTTCTTTGTTCAAAGGTCTTCTTGAATCCCTTGTTTTTCCCTTGCCCTTTTCATTCTTCCACATTGGGCACTCCTTGATGAAGTGTTCGGTACTTCCACATTTGTGGCATTCAAGATTGGTTTTTGTTCTTCGTTCTTTGTTGTTTCTTTGATTTGTATACCTGCTATTCCTGAAGAACTTCTTGAATTTTCGTACCAGTAAGGCAGCCTCTTCCTCATCGCATTCTGACTCGTCCTGTTCCCCAACTGCCAGGGCCAGTCCCTTGTTCCTGGAACTGTCAGCTGTTTTCAAATGTAATTCATGCGTCATTAGGGAACCAGCCAGCTCCTCTAGATTGAACTTTGTAAAATCTTTAGACTCTTGTATAGCAGTGACCTTGGCCCTCCAGCGCTCATCTTGAGGAAGGCTCCTAAGAATCTTCCTTACTTGTTCATCAGTGGGAATTATTCTTCCAAGAGAGACAAGTTCGTTTGTTATGTTGGTGAACCTAGTGAACATCTCTTGGATGCTTTCTCTTGGCTCCATAACAAATCTCTCGTATTTAGACATTAACAAATCAATTTAGGACCGTTTGACTTCACTTGTTCCCTCATGGGTAACAGCTAGCAGGTCCCAAATCTGCTTGGCAGATTTGCACCCCATTATACGATTGTGTTCATTTGGTCCAACACCACAGTGAAGCAATTTTATTGCAAGAGCGTTTAATTCCATTTTTTGAAAATCTTCTTTTTCATATTCGGTTATTGGTTTGAGAACTACTTCATTGTTGGAGTTAGTAATGGTTACCTCAAAATCTCCGATTTCGATGACTCTTCACACTTGATAGTTCTCAGCCTTGATGAAGATTTCCATCCTATTTTTCCAGTATGTATAGAATTTTCCATCGAACATTGGCGGTCTTTGAGTTGAATACCCTTCTTCCATTCTCTCGTTCATAATTGACATTTTCGGGAACACCAGGATTCTGCCCTCAGGGTTTCCTGATCTACTGGGAACAGGGCTCTGATACCAATTGTTGACTCAATTAGGAACGGGAACAACAACAAGAGGGGGGTGAATTGTTGTTGTTGCTAGTTTAAGCGTTTATGCCCTGTTTTTGCGGAATTGAGTAAATTAAATAAAGCTTAAACTTAGAGCAAAATAATAAAAGAGACACACGATTTTTACGTGGAAACCTTCTGGGCCTAAACAGAAGGAAAAACCACGACCCCTTGGGATTTCTAAAAACTCCACTATGTTTAAGGCAATTAGTTACAATTACAATAAACACCTTACTTCACTCGAAGCGAATCTACTAGGCCAACTCTTCTCTCTCAAATTTTCTTTACTCAAAGCAACAAACTTAGCTTCACAAAAAGCTAAACTCCTCAATAGCTTCACTCAAAGCTATTAAATTCCCCCTTAGACTCACCCGAGTCTAATTACAAGTTCTCTGAAAAACCCTTACAAAAGGAATGAAATTCTCTAAAATAAATCAATGAGTTGCACAAGAAAATATTATGAATTAATTGGCAATTTTAAAAGCAAAATATTTCTTGTAGAATTTCCAAAAATAATCGCATGAAAGATAATAAAGTTTATACGTT
Organism: Amaranthus tricolor; assembly: GCF_026212465.1. NCBI lineage: Eukaryota > Viridiplantae > Streptophyta > Magnoliopsida > Caryophyllales > Amaranthaceae > Amaranthus > Amaranthus tricolor. Next base: position 15,806,212 of record NC_080060.1, on the reverse strand, counting down.
TTTTCTCTTAATGCATGCGCTAAGGAACAGCCGAGTTCATTAGCTATTTATAAAAAATAAAATCTCTAAAAATAGAGAAATATTCCAATCCATTATTCCCTATCAAAAGATCATGGGGAAAATGTGGATTACACTATCAAATAGTTATTTCCATAAGCTTTGAATAAATCAAACATACGGTTAAAGCAATAATAATCGCTGTTTCCTAATAATAACCGCTGTTTCCTAATAACAACCGCTGTTCCCTTAAGCAGCAGTTTCTTCAGCAGTTCCTGTTCAAGTACTAACTGCTGGAACGTTTTTGCTATTTTTAGAAACGGTTATACTTAATAAAACTAGACATGATAACCTATTATCAAAAGTAAAGACCGGTTAAAAATAATAGCTAAGGCCCATTCAACAACCACTATTTCTATTTTTAGCAAATCCAATATTTACTAAAAATAGATCCTAAAATAAAGGATCTTTATTTGGAAATTCATACGAAAAGAATTTTTTAGAAATCTTTTTGCCAATTAACTATAATAAATAAATGCAACAAATTAATTTAAATACATTAACTAAAAAATAAAAATCAGAATTTATTAGTTAACGTAGGCTGACTTTGGTTTGGGAACAGTGCGCTGTTTCCAGAATCTAGTTTTGCTAGAACATCCAACTTAGGAATAGTAGACCTGCTGTCTCCATTTTACATCCCAAGCGATATACTTCTTCTAACATCCCTTGAATCCTTTTGACACGTGCATTCCCATGAACTAAGCCATAGGTACTATCAACGATTATAAACACGACCGGATATCAACCTGCAAACAATCTCAAAAAACATATTTGTGTAAATAAAGTGTAGTCATCATTAAAACTCAAGAGGTCCAACACTATTGTTAATGAGCTATGCGAGCAAGGCTTGATTGCTTGGAAAAAGCTTAATAATATTGAGGTTTGTAGAGCACTAAGTGGATACTTGACTATGTTATTCCAATGTTTGGGATCTTTCTAAGAAAACATCATTTGCTGGTTGAATTATTTTCCAACACAAGGGATATCTTCATTAGTTGGAATATATCCTATGTTTAGTAAGCCTCATTTAAGATTGTGTTGTTTTTATTGTTTTAAGGGTGTTTTTGGATTATAGTTGTGATCTTTAGGTCATAACCAAGCTTCCCTTCATATTATTATACAGCTTTTGAGGTAAATGTTACAAATTAACAACAAAATGTTACTTACGCTTTTAAATAAATGAACAAATCAAATTGAATTGAACTACACTAAGAATATAATAAGGGTGCAAAAATTTTATATTTTAATAGATAAAATTCAATTCAAAAGTCACTTATTAACATCATTATTATTTCAAATTTAAAATTCAATAATGGACAAAGACATATACAAACTTATTCTAGCTAATCCAAAGAAACATAAACTACTCATAAACCACAAATGAAAAGGTTTTCTCAAGACAATGTGTGAGGTTGGGGGCCAAGATAAGCAATGAGATTAAGGAATAAGTTATGAGAGCAAGACAATCCATGATCCAATAATATGGTGGGTTGCGTACTTAGTTTTCTATAGACTTTTATATAGGCATGGTTTTTTGTAGACTTTTATATAGACATGGTTTTCAATAAACTTTCATTAGTATTTATATTGCACAATTCAATATTTATAGATTTTTATCTAATAATATATTCCTTGATTAAAATAAGTTTGAACCTGAATTCTCTATAAAATAATATTAATTGAGGGACAAAATATTTGTTGGTGGTTCATTCTTGAATCTTGATTAAGCAAAATGAAAAATAATTGCCAACTAAATATTTAAGAAAAATAGGAAAAGATACTTTGCTTTTCACTTTACATTCCAATATTAGTATTTACATGCAAATTGTTGGTGGAGGTGGCTACTAAAAATCTTGCTTAGCTTACAATTGAGTAAACATTATGCGCTCCACATCTATTAGACATCACATGGACTATCACTGGCGCAATGATTCATTATTTTATTGGAATTATTAGATCGTGATTAAGTAATGCACAATTGTATTTGCTGCCAAATTGAGTTTGTATAGTCCTATAACCCTCTAACCAGTTAATATGTAGCATTACTAGATTATCATACATTAGTTAGTGTAGCTCAAAGAATCAAATTACCAATTGTTAAATATTTGTACTTGATACTTGGGGTTCCCCCTTGTCTTAAGTGGACAATTAAATTTAATTATTTGATTTAGAAATAATTTGATTTCATAAAGATTCCACTTAAAATAATATATTATGAATGAATTTTTATAGAAAATATTGAAGTTATCTACCAGAAGAGGACGGAGCTTGAATATAATATGACAATTTTTCGAAATTGTTCATCATACTTCAAACAAACTTTAAGTTGTCAAAGAATTGACTTGAACATAATAAAATGCAGAATTAAAATGAGATAAGAAGATTCAATTGCTTACAAAGTACACCACTAATGCCTGGAGTTATTTAACTCGTAGAATTTTAATTAACTCTCCTTAATTTATTCACTTTACTTCTTGAACCTATAAGCAACTTAAAGCGCTTACACAGTTACACTTATCTTCAAATAAAATCTAGCACAACACACCATTATCAAGCTACACAATCACTAGTGAACTGACGACCTGTTTGGTAATTAGTAATAAATGGTAGTAATGAGAATGAAAAACTAGTTTAAAATTTTGGTTGAAAAATCACTTGGTTACCTTGATGGTCATACTTGTCATACTTCAATCATCTCATTTTATTCATGAAATTCATTCCAATGCATTATCATAGGGAGAAGTGATATAGGGTAATGGAAATTTGTAAACAAAAAAACTTTTTGTGATCAAAGTTTTATTACCATGGGAATGATATAGAACTTTTGATGAAATTTTACACTGTAAATCATTCCCATTGCCATCATTTGATACCACAAACCAAACAGGCCGTTAAGAGATAAACTAAAGCTATACCTCAAAAGAAAATAGAAGGTAACTTAGACCTTTAATTATTCGTTGATTTTATATAGGTTAAGTTGAATTAAAGAGAATTTACTGGGTTAGAAATGTGGAATCGTACACACACTATATAGAGTGGTGGTTATGTAGAGGGTACATACCCTCAAGAATTCATGGTATATTAGAGTATCAAATTGGAAACAATTATAATTATGATAATTGTAATTGCATATTTCATTAATACTTTTGTATTGTTATAGGACATTGTTATAAGTACGGTTGATGAACGTTTACGTGATTTGAAACAACCTCGTGAGGTGATTGAGATAGAACTTTTTAATGAGATGATGTATCAAGAAGACAAAACTAATCAACGTGTTGTTGGTTATGGTTATGGGGTTACTAGATCTCATATTTTTGGTATTGAAGCTGAATTACGAAAGAGTAAGATGGGTGATTATGCTGGTACTTCAAGTGATGTTATGGGGCTTAAATCCTATCTATTGTTTGTTGAGAGAAAAAATGATGAGGTTATGAGAAAAAATGATGAGGTGATTTCCCAACTACAAAAAAGAAATGATAAGGTTATTTCTCAACTTCTGGAAAAAAATTAAGAAGTTGAAGAACTAAGAGCTCAAAATGAAAAAGTTCTCTCTCAACTTGATCGTTTATCTTCATTCTTAGATCAGTTACAACAAAATCAAAGGACAAGTAAGAATCATTATTATTTTTATCATCCATCGAATCTTTTTCATATTACTTTTTAGTGCTTATGATAGAATTGTAATTCCGAGTTTTTTCATGTTATGTTTTGCTTGCAGTTGGATGAAGTAGACCCTTCATTCTTTTAGTTTTGCTAAAGTTGAGCATTTTGTTTGATTTGTTGCAGATTTTTGCTGTTGATGTTCATATTATGACCAAGAAATCTTCTTTTGTGAAGGTGTTGACGCTAAAGTGGAAATTACAACATAATGAAAACAATTTTGCAAGCCTTTAACTTTTGACAAACTTTTAGCTTTATAGATTTTGCACTCTTTGACATCGACGAATGTATGAGGGTATGTGAATATTAAAATTAGGTAATTTTGTTGGCTGACTTTTCTGACCAAGCTACAAAAACTTAAGGTCAAAGCAAAGCTCCATCGACGAATGTATGTGCGTATATGAATATCGAATTCTAATACTTTTGTGGATATGATGATTTGGTATGATGTTTTTTGGTAATGATGTATGTTTGATGAATTTTATATAGTATGGAAAAGGCTAATATATATTGGGGTGATGATAAGTAATCAAAAAAGTAAATACATTTTCAACGCATGTAAATGTCTAAAATATAAATCTAGATATCAATGGTTTATTCTCTTTTAGATGTATAAAAGTGTCTAAAATATTAAGCATTTTCCACATGATAAAGCGTCTAAAATATTTGCATTATCCACACTTATTAAAGTTTAAAAGGTTTTCTTCTTCACGTTTTAAAGCGTCTAAAAGCACAAAATTGCATTATGGTTTTGGGTGCGAAATTTTTTCCCCCACAGCAAAAGGCGTCAAAAACTGCTTTTTATCATCTAAGAAAATAACTGTTGAAAAAAAAGCGTCAAAAATTTGTAACCCACTTTTAGACGCTTCCTCAACCGTCGAAAATATATTTTTCGATGCTTTTAAGCGTCGAAAAAACCATCATATTTCTGTCAAAAAACTTTGTGTTTTTTTGTAGTGAAAATAGAGATAATCAATTTACATAGCTTTATTTTAAAAAATTAAAAAAAATAGCAACGCACTTGCGACAAAAAACCATTGTTTGTTTGGTTGATAATTACTAAATATAAAAGGAAAAGTTACCTAGAATAATCCAACTTTTACGTGATTTTTCTACAATAATTTCACCTATTTATCAACCATGAATAATCCGAACTTTGGGGGGTAAATTCCTAGAGTAAACCCAGTTACCGGATGACTTGCAATAGCAAGTTTTAGATTTTTTTTAAAAAAGATAAATTAAAATAAAATCTCAAAAAAAATGTTAAAAAACATATCTGATTTTATTTATAATTAAGAATTTTTCACGTAAATTTTTAAATTTTTTCTCTAATTTTAAATTAATTTTCAATTTACTTTTTTATAAATTACCTACAATAGCTGGTCATTAGATTACCCGAGTTTACTCTAAGCAAATACCCTTTAAAGTTGAGATTGTTCATGGTTAATCAATAAGTGAGATTATTGGAGGAACATCATGAAAAGGTTAGATTATTCTAGGTAATTTTTCCAATAAAAAACAATACTTCATCATTTTCTTATGGTTTTGAAGACACTACAAAACGAGTTGCATTTTTCATGCTGAAAAATGTAAAAGTCCATGCTTATATGTGAGGTTAAAGTGATTCCCCACACTTAGCTAAGCGTGGGCAATAATTGTGCTGAAAAATTTTGCACGCGCTTATTAACCGTGGCTAAATCTGGTCTTACAAGAAGTATAAGCTTGGGTAAATGCACCTCCAACAACACTTAATTATATGTCTTGTTTTATGTTTTGTTTTTCCACATATATAAGTGTGGGTAATATAGATGATGACTACCTTTTTACTAATTTTAGATAGAAATTTAATAAGATTAAAATTTTTTTTCTATTATTATTTTGCTATACTTATGGTAATTAATCTAATAATAATGATTATTATTAAATTTTTTTTGAAAGACAAATTTTATTAATCAATCAAATTTTATTAAGAAATGATCCACCTTCTATGAAGGGTTTCCATGCCTTACTCTTCATGTGCTAGGGATTAGGAGGAACTTCAGAATAAGCTTGTCACAACAGCTAGTCAAAGGATACAACAAACTAATACAAAACAAAATACAACAAAAATCCAACAGACCGATCTGATCTACCAGACGTACACATTTTTTTTGGACATCATCAACAAAACACAACAAACAGTTCACATTTAAACTTCTGAACATACATATCATACAACTGCTACACTTGATGAATTCAACCTTGCTCTTAGGCTCTCTATCCACGTCTAATCTACAAAAGAGACCTTAGTGCAAATCAATTGTATGCGATGACACACCTCATACTACATATCCTTAATCACTTTTTTAGAAGCCCACATTATGTAGTTCCATGTAGCTTCATTGCGAACCTTACATAGATGGTATACTAGGCAAGTAATCGCGACCTTGTAGACAATTTTCTTATACTTTTTTAATCACCACTTTCTAGACATATGTCCTTCAAAGTATTTCGCCTGTTGTTGACCCCTATCCAATCATGAATAGCTTGATAGCACTTAGAGCTATATACACATTCAAAAAATAGGTGATTAATGGTTTCATCGGCATTATCACAAATGGGACAATTCATGTCCATATTAATCCCCATTGATTGTAATCTTGTTCTAGTTTTGAGTCTATCATGAATAGCTAACCACACAAGGAATCGACCCTTTGCTATGTTTTCTCTTTCCCACACAAATGGACAACTTTTTACGTTGGGTTATGGGTCCATTATGTCTTTATATACCTTACAAATAGAATAATTTCTTTCATCCATTCATCAAGTCAATTTACCCCTTACCGAGGAAAGTTTCCTCAATACCCAACTACTCGTAGCTGGAGGATTGAACATGTTCCAATCTTCTCCTATCGTATATATCCCATGAACCAATTTTACCCAAAGAGATTCTTGAAAATTGCTGATATGCCAAGCTATCTTCCCAGCTACTGTTAGATTCCATAGTTCTATGTTACAAATACCCAAGCCACCTTCCTTCTTAGGTCCACAAACATTTTTCTAGTTGACATTAGCTGAGTTTGTGTTCTTAAAGGTTCCATGCCATAGGTACGTACGACATATCTCATTCACATTCTTTAGGACCTTCTTTGGGATTTTGAAGAGCTGACACCAAAAGCTTGATATACTCATTAGCACAGACTTAGCTAGCTGAAATCGAGCTGCATACGTCAATCCCTGAGCTTGCCATGATCAGATCCTATTGAGGCAAGCCTCAAATGTCAATATGATGGAAGTGAGTTTGATCACCTTGTAGCATATGTTTTGGGTCAATCAATGAAGTGATTGATGAGGATGATATAGAATGTCTTAATGTTGAGAAGACACGAAGAATGGGAGGCATTGAAGAGGGCTCGACAAGTCGAGCACATATGGCTCAGTCGAGCCTTAATACAGCAGGTAGGCAGTGAGTGCTGGACCTCTGCTCGACTAGGCGAGCGAGGCTGATAAACTCGAGCGGGTTGCACCACACGCAAAATAGCGTTTCTGTTTTATGTTCAGTTATGTTTGGGCTTTTAAGCCCTTTGTCCTTGGTTTGTCTAATATATTCTATGACTATATAAGGAGTCATAGAACCTCATTAGGAGTGTGTAAGAGTCTAATACTAAGAGATTACTAGGATTTAGCTAAGAGAGTTTTCTCCACTTTGTATTAGGGCATTTGAAGGAGATTGACATCAAGGTTCAATCTTTTGCTTTGAGAGTGTGTTCTTAAATCTTGAAAGGTGAGTGATTAATGTATTCTTGTTTATATTAATGATAAGATGCTTTGTTTGAGGGGGAGGTATCATTAGATTCCTCATATACTGTGTGTTTTGCTTCTTCCATTGTTGTGCTCTATTTTTGTGGTTTACTTTGCATAGTTTGTTTATTATTTCTTCATCAAATATCATAGGTAATTCTCAACAATTGGTATCAGAGCTTTAGGTTGGATTTGTAGGTTGTTTTGTGGGTGAATTTTGAGTCATTAGTGGAAAATGAATATAGGTGATGGTGCAAAGTTTCATATTCCATTTTTTGATGGAAAAATGAATTTTTCGGTGTGGAGTTTAGGCAATAATGAGAAATCAGTAGAGACAAAATTGGTTCCTTAATACTCTTTTTAGGCAATAGTTTAGGCCTTCCTTAAATGTAGACCACCATTGAAATTGAAATATTGATTCATGTAGCGGACATCAATAATTTGGGATTAAGACTCTTACAATATTGTTGTCAGTATAAACTTCAATGGAAAAACAAAACTCATTATATATATGAAGAAGAAGGTGAGATTTTTTCGTGGGATTGCAATGGGTTAGCTAGGTAGGATTTCATTGGGTTTTAGTGGATTTTTCGTGGGTTAGAAGAAGAGAACAAGCAAAAAAATTGCATGGGTTAGCAAAATGAAAATCTTCGAGGGATTGAAAGTTGAAGAACAAGGCCTTGGAGGTTGAAGATGAAGTTTTCGTGGGTTCAGTAGGTTGAAGATGAAATGAAAATGAATACTTTTGAGGGCTTTTTTGCTTTACATAAAGGCGGAATTTAAATAAAAAAAAATATATAATAGTATATGATGCGGTTCTTCATAAACCGTAGCATATAACTCATTATATGTTACGGTTTTTCATTTTAATTTAAGGTAAAATAAATTAAGATTAAATCACTTGCCATATTCTAGGATTTCATATTTTCAAATTTAAATTAACTAGGTTAGTATCTTGAAAACTCTATATTTTCAAAATAATTTTACTCGTTAGAACTAGTTCAATTTATTATTTTTGAATTTTAATATTCTTGTTCAATAATATAACCGATTAAATCTAGGGTTAGAACTATCTTTTGTTGTTTTTGTAAGTTTGTTATGGCAAGGAACACGAATTCAAAGTAATTTCAACTAGCCATTTGAATTTTGAAGCTATATATTAACGCTCTATCTCAATGAGAACGTAAAACAACCACACAACCTAGCTAACAAGCTTACTGCCTTACAACAATTGCATTGTCTCTCCAAATAAACACTTTTTTAGACAATAAAATATATACTTAAGAATCATTAAACTTTTACTGTTTAGATTACTTGTATTTAGATCGAATTTTAATTGAATTCTTTGAATTTATAATTTTGTTATTTATCTTAGAGTGAGAAGCCGAATACAAGATAATTAAAGTTTTTCTTCAAAATTACATCTTATTTTTGAAGTTTATTTTAGTAAGTGTAACTCTAAGTTAAGTTTTATTTCCTATACATAACACCTTGGGTTTAAGTGATAAGAAGGATAAGTGTAGCTTCTTCTTAATTTGTTTTCGAGGAATAAGTGTAATTTCTCTTAAGGTGTGTAATAGGCTCTTAAGGAAAGTAAATTAATATATAAATGTAGGGATTAAAATTTTAAAAGTTGGATAACTCTTGACAAAGATTAGCCATAATGGTGAACTCCGTAGACAAATTTAGTTTTTTTCTACTTTTATTTCTCATTTATAGTCTGTTTACTTCAAGTTCTTAAGCTAACCAAGTATTTGTAATCATGGAACACAGTTTGAAAAAGAACCATAATCTGTTCATCCACCCCACCCACCTCTAGAGTATTCACCTCATAGTTCAATTAACGATTCTTCAAACAGAAGCTACAAAAACTTTATACATCGTGAAAATCAAAATGCTTGAACAAGCACGAAAGTTTTTGAATGAGGTAGCATGTGGTCGAACAAGAACAATGATGGTCAACGACCATCAACTCGATTTCAGCTTGCTTTGGTTTATTTGTTTAATTCTTACTACATATATTTAAAACACTTGAACGTTAAACTTTAATACTTTTTTGTCCCATTATATTTATAATAGTAAAAATAGGTGCTAACTTGCTCTAAAGTTTTTAAAAAACAAAATGTATAGTTGCTCTTTCTCATATAATCCATCATTCAAGCAATGTAAACAATACACAAAGCCACTGCCGTCATTTTTTAAGTTTCCTTGCTGCAATATATAATGGGGTTTGGTGGCAGTATATGTGTAGTCGGGTGGGAGAGCGAAGAAAGTAGGTGGCAATGAAAAAGTAAAGGGACGGGCAATGCTGTGGATGGGAAATGTGGTTTTATTTTTTATTTTATTATATTAAAAAAATTGTTTTTCCTTTTTTTGATATACAATTAACTTGATGAACCGGTTACTATCGGACAAAATAATTTTTCAGGGTAAATGATCCAAATTCCAACATTAAGATTAATTAGGGTTAACAAAAAATTTGGAATATTATAGGAAAATTACTAAAAGATTAGATTTTTTTTGCATTTTTTTAATTATAAATGAAAATTGTAAATTCACAAAGTTTGGATAGTCATTCTCCAAATTATAAATTTCACAACTTTTAAAAGTAAGAGTGATTATACGAACAAAAAAAAGTAAGGATGTAATTGACTGTTATTAAAGTTTCTGAACACCACACAAGTAAATTATCATTTTTAAATTAATAAATTAGTGTGGATTAAATTACATGATTAAAATATAATAAAATTGTTAGAAATGTTTGATAATCAGGTGAATATTTTGTAAGTTGTTTAAGTAATTAAGTACACTTCGAGACGTTAAATTAGTTTATATTGAGTAACACTTTTGTTTACTAGAGACCAATAAACGTCATAGGACTACTATTTGATAGTTGTTCGAGCTTAATATCGCTAATCCTATTGGATTACACTGTATCTATGTGTAAAACCATTTTGTGTGTTTAGATCAATATAATCTAAATTTATGTGACTAATCTAGTCGAAGTAGATACTATTTATATTCCTCCTTTAGTATAATGACTTTATGAGTTAGTGTGACTCTAATTAATATAGACTTTTTAAGAGAACATTTATTCTGATTGTAACATCTTATTTAGGAGCAGATGAAAGGGCTTTGAAGATCCTATTAAAAGCTATATAATATAGCATTTGAGATGAAGAATCTAAAGGAAAAAAAAAAAAAAAAAAAAAAAAAAAAAAAAAAGAGAAACGTATACTAATAGGTTAGATATATGAATGTAGGCATATTTACATTTCACTTGGTTTTACGGGTTAGGTATGTATATGTGAACTTTTTCATTTTGTTTTACCAATTTTTAAGGCTAAGAAAATTTACATACTTGGTTTTAACAAATTATAAGTGAGGTGAAATACGATAATTATATACGCACAAAATTTGTTTAAGAAAGGTTTTTAAATAATACCCCCTCTTATTTGCCTAATGTGTTTCATTTGACTTTTCACTAGTTTTTAATAGGTCAAATGGGACCACATTTGAAAGAAACAAAGTGTAGTGTTTTTTAATTTTAATAGGAGTAAAGTTGAGTTGGTAGGTGTAAAGGTGTGAAAATGATAGGTTAGTAAAGGTAAATTGGTAAAGTTAATACACCAAAAATAGAAATGAAACATTTAAAGTGACTTGACTAATAAGGAAATGAAACACTTAGGGTGAATAGCAGAGAGTATACTAGTATACGGGGTCTTACAAGACGTTGTTGGTGGACTTCACTTGAGAAACTTCATTTGAGGTTCTTGTCTTATTATTGTATTTTGCTAATAGATCAGCACTATAAAGGTATGATATCTCCTCTCAATATTTGCTCGTTTCATTTCATGTCATTAATTGAGTCTTGAGAAGGTTTTATTTAATTTTCTGCATGTTTAAAATTAATAGTATTAGAACCCTATAAAAATTTCAATAACATTCGATTGGCTAATGTCAGTGGGAAAATACAAGAGGTCATGAATGGCTTTGGATCTCACCAAGGTGATAAGAAAGAAGAAAAATAGACAAGAAAAACATAGTATAATCAATGGAGCAATGAACAAACACACATAAGCAAGAACATAATGATTTAATTATTTCTTGGACACCTCTCCTCAAAATAAATCATATTTTATTAATGGCTCAACAATACAATTATAAAATATAATTCACAATGCTTAAACTCGCACATTTAGTCTCAAAGTTTCTACCTTTATATGGAAAATCACACTCTATTATAGGAAACACACCTCTAGGTTCACTAACCCTATTTTCTCTTTGGATATAATACCAGGAATAATGCTATCTTCAACTTATTTCGTTTCCTACGATAATAGCAACTTTTGATTAACTATGAATAATAGCAACTTAGAGGTTGTTTGCCTAGAATATTCTAAACATGTTCAAGATTAAACTATAGAAAACTATATGACAAAAAAATTGGTAAATTAATTAATAAACTAAAGTTGGTATTATTATAGGAAAAAAACTCATAATTAGGTGTTTTTCATGATTAATCAAAAGTTTTTATTACTATAGAAAAATTAATAAAAGATTGTATTATTCACGGTCATTTTTCTTTTATTTTTTAATTTTTCCTTTCTGTTTTTGTAATAGCCTTTACGTGGCCCACTAAATCAATAGAATAAACCTAGCACAAAGAGTTGTCACAGATAATGTGTCCACGTACATATTAGCAAACACATGTGACAATAAGTTCTAGACATTGAGCTCTAACAAGCCTTGAGGACTGTCGAACGACTACATCACTGACTGATCCATACATATGTTATTTGTGGTTGTTGCGTCTAGCGGAGTAGGGGTGTCCAACGGGCAAAGAACTCCTTTTGGAGCTCTTTTTTGCGCGTTATTTGAAAGGTTTTGCAATGGTCGAGTTGAAAATGGACCAGTTTAAAAATGGACTCTACTACAAATAAAATAAAATGGATTATACAAGGGCTTAATTAGAGCCGAAAACGGACCTTTATACATAGAAATATTCTACTTAAGATTTCAACATTTTATTATTCTTGTTTTTCCATGCCGTCCATTTTGAAAGATTTTCTATACGGTACAGTACTGGTACAATATAATGGCTCCTTAGTTGAGCATTTGGAGCAGAACCAATGAGACACATTGACAAGCAGTCATGGAATTTCCTCATCTGTTATCACCTCATAGTATTAACGTTTCTACAATTTAAGTATTATAAATGATAATTTAATTGTTATAAGTTGATCAATGAGAATTATAATAGTAATAAAAACAGTTTAGGTAGGTTCGGGCTAAAGCTTGGCCCAGTTAAATCCCATATTGAGTTTAAAGCGCCCTTATTCAGCTCGGCCCATTTTTGCTTAAGCCTCGCCCGACCAGTATCCATCCCATTGAACTACCCTAGTCGCATCCTACGTAACTCTTCCTCTAGCATCATGCAATGACTCTAATCTTATACTCTTAAGCTCCAGTGCATGCCTATCATTACCATACCTTTAAAGTGCGTGTCATTGACTAAGTTATAAGGTGATCAAAATCACTCTCTATATAAAGTGATTCGGTACTTAAAATAACATTTTTGACCGAGTCTTCATACAATCAACCCAAAATCAAAACGAGGGATCTATTTACGTCCCATTTATAAGCAAAAGAAAGCGTGTCCTCCGATATTGTAAAATGCTTTATAGCTTACTTACTAAGCAAAACAAATTGTAGTAGGGAACAACACAAAAGAGTTGTACGTTATTTTATTGTCATAAGAATATTAAGCCGACCCTAGCAATTAATTAGAATTTGAGTTGAAAAATGCTCAAGTCAAATACATGCTAAAATTATTAAAACATCTTCCAAATATTATTTTAGTACATCGCAAATTTACCATCACATTGAGTCATGTAATTGGTCAATTAATGAATTAATTAATGATGTAAGATATATTCTTTTAATTATGTAATGGAATGTAATCTCATTGTCATGCAAAGTATATAATGAAGATATGAATATGCCATAGCACTACTTATCTTATGAACATGGGATTTTTTTAATGATCTTCTTGTAGAACATGTTCTTATTTACGATTCTTTGTGTTTGATGTAGTGGTGATTCAAGGTACTCTAGATTGACATTGGTGTATCTAGGACAATTCCAACTATTGTATGTTATTCCATTATTCTTTTTGGATACATTCCAACAATTATATACCCCTACTAGTGATGGCTACCATCCCGATTGGGTCGATTTCGGTTCTAGTTCTACAAAAGTGAAACCTAATTCGGACCGTAGAGTTTTGGATACGGTTCCAAATCGTTCCAGACAGTTCATTTGTTGTATAGGAGGCAATTTCTTGTTGAACTCTTATGTTAATCAGGTCAGACCATTAGCTCCACTCTATTTTTTCCTTAAATATAAATATAAAAATCATATAAAAAAAATAAATATTGTTAAAAAATGACATATTAATATTAAAGATGACTATTAATAGGGGGGGGGGGGGAGAAACTTAACTTGAACCTAATACCTGATGGAATACTAAGCCTTGCGCTTTCGTAAACTAAAGGTATCAAAGTCCATGTTGTTCTTGTCATACTTTTTATTCGTAGTTGTTGGTCGTTGTCCGATGTGCGTCATCCTAATCTTCATCTCCGTCATCATCTTCTACTTGTTTTTACACCTCTGCTACCTCTCCTCTTAATGATGCGGATGCATACATCGTCATCCATGGAAAGTCAACACCTTGATTATTATTTTTCTTGAGTCCTTGTGTTCGAACATCACCTTAATTCCAATCATTCTTGCAAACACATATCTGTATATAGTATATAGAGCAGGACAAGATCTTATTTCATCACCTTAATTCCAATCATTCTTAGTTGCATGATCATATGTTCTAATATCTTTTGTACACCTATAACAAGTTTTCATTATTCATTTTATATAACTTGCTCCACACATTTATAATATTACTATGTTGCCACGGGACAAAATTTAATAACCTTTTTTAAACAAATCACGGGTCGAGCTCCATCGGATCTGAGTATCTAAATGCCAATAAAATTGTTTGATCCATATGACTCACATAAATGTTTGTACATCCTCTTTGCTTTTCCTACTATAAGCTACTTAACCATTGAATGTTTAATAGGATTGCAATGACTGTGTATAGGAAGGGTGAATAGAGAGCTTTGTGAAATTTTATTTTGCCTTTAAACATTGTTTCAAGGATTTGGACCTCCTCCAATACGTGTGTATCAGAATCAATTTTATATGCAGCTGTTAAATAAAGTAAGTAAAATACGAAATAAAATGATAGACAAAACATAACTGTTTAATAAAAGGCTTAAAAATAAAATGTAACTATCTACAAGTTAGAACAAAAGTAATAATAAATTAAGAGAAACATTAATGAATTGAAGAAATTTAAGAATATAGTTGTGTGGGAATATAATTATGATTTGTGGGAACATTATTATATGATTCTGTAGATATTTAGTTGCTCTAATTAGTCGAATGAATTAAGGCAATTTCTGTTTTCCTAGTTTAAGTATTTCCTTAATTAGCTCATAGACTTTGTATATATTGGAGTTGTAATTTTGGTTAAAAGTAATACAAACTGTGTATTCATCTTTAACCTATACAAAATTCTACTTGTTCTTTTCTTCATGGTATTAGAGCCAAAGGTGTTTTCCAGGACCGACAACACCTAATTGTCGTCATCATTTACCTTAAACAACCTCACCTGAAACAATGGCAAAAACCGACCACAAACAACTCATAACCATGGAACAGATGGAACATATGTTCAAACTGTTTCAACAGATGCACAAACCAAACACAATCCTTAAAACTATATCACCAGAATTGAAATTGGCCGAAAAATTAAACTACCAAAATTACACAACTTGGTGTAAAATGATGCAGATAGCTTTAGAATGTAGGGGACGTCTCAGCCACATCATAGACTATCCTCCGAGCATCTCATACCCCAATTACAGAACATGGAAGTAGAAGGACTTGATAGTTCTGCCTTGGATTATCTCAAATATCGACACAGATCTTATAAACTAGTTCTTAGATTACACTATTGCAAGGGACTTATAGAAAAGGATTCAAGTCCTATTTTGAGAAGTGGAAGGGAAGAACACCAGATCTTTGATCTGAGTTCTCAAGCCAACAGTCTAAAACAGAACCGAGACCCTTTGGACATCTTTTATGGGAAACTAACCACAATTTGGAAGGAGATGGATCGACGGCAACCAAACCCGATGATAAATGCTGAAGATATCACAATCTTCAACACTTTCATTCAAAAACAACGTTTATTCCAGTTTTTGGCCGGAATTAACGAGACCTTTGACAAAGAAAAAGAGACTTATTAAATCAAGACCCACTTCCAACAATTGAAATGGCATATGCTACAATTAGGCGTGAGATTTCAAGGCGTGGCATCATGACCCACGCTACATCATCGGGAAAAAATCCCTCAGAAATCGGAAGTGGGTTGGTCATTAAACACCACCGGTTAGATTCTTCATCCCGGCATGACATGGAGGAAAGGACTCACCTGAAGTATAGTTACTGTGGAGGAAGTCGTCACACAAAGGATGGTTGTTTCAAGTTAATCGGCTACCCGGAGTGGTGGGAGGAGCACCGGCAACGGAAAGCCGCCACCAAGGCTCAGTCAAACAAGGTCGGCGGCAAGGATAACATGGTCCCTGGTGCCTTCCACATCGCGAGCATGTCTATTGATGAACCAACCCACAACACAAAAGCTAAGGAAGCCAACAATGGCGACACAGGTGAACAGGCAGAGGAGAAAGAAGGAGACGGACCAGAAGAGAGAGAAGGGGGAGAGGGACAAATGACAACTTTCCAAAAAAAACATTTTTATAATCCCCTAACCCTACAAAAAACCCTAAAGGCCAAAACCCACTCGTCCAAAATCCACCCGTCCCAACCACTTAAAAGATCACTTATAACCCACAAATTCATGACCCACAAAGTTGACCTCATATGTAAGCCTTTTCCATCCCAGTGGATAATTGATTGCGGGGCCACTGATACTATGACATTTGACCCTCACGACCTTTTATCCCCTAATCCAAAAACCCGCACCTATATTCAGATGGCCAATAGGGAATATGTGAATGTCGATCAGTCTAGGCCCGTTACTATTTCTCCATCTCTAAAATTAAAATGTCTCCTTATTCCTAGCTTGTCTCATAAGTTGTTATTTATTAGTCAATTGACTCTGGAACTGAATTGTACTGTGCTTATGACTTCTCTGATTGTGTTGTGCAGGATGCTCAGACAGGGAGGATTATTGGGCGTGGTACTGAACGTGATGGCCTGTACTATGTGGACGAGGCGATTTAAAAGGGACACACTTCGCTTGCTCATGGGATCTCCGATCATCAATTATTGACTTGGCATCGACGTCTAGGACATCCGTCAATAGGGTATCTGAAACGTCTTTTTCCATCATTAAACAATTGTATGTTGCCCTAGACTCTGAAGCATGTGTCCTTGAGAAAATTCATAAACAATCTTATTCTCCTAGTTATAGTCATAGCAGTGAACCTTTTGTATTGATACATTCTGATGTTTGGGGCCCTGCCCCTGAGTATAGTAAACACAATTACTCATATTTTATTTCATTTATTGATGATTGTACTCGGATGAGCTGGGTGTATTTCTTGAAACACAAATTTGAATATTTGATGCTTTTATTAAGTTTTATAATATGATTGTTACCCAATTTAAGACTAAGCCTCAAATTCATCGATGTGATAATGGGGGGGAATACATAAACCAACATATGAAAAATTTCTTCACTACTCATGGACTCGTTCACCAAACTTCCTGTCCACATACACCACAACAAAATGGGGTAGCTGAAAGAAAGAATCGTACTCTTCTGGAAATCAGTGGAGCCCTTATGTTTGAAGCCCATGTCCCATCTCATTTTTGGCCCAAAGCCATTGCATCTGCCACATATCTCACCAATAGACTACCCTCTAAAACCCTTATGTTCAAAACCTCTCTTGAAACCCTCCATGATCACACTACATTCCCTCTTTTCACTCCTTACCTCCTCGAATCTTTAGGTGTGTAGTATATGTCCATTTACCCAAACTTGCTAGAAATAAAAGTTGAACCCAGGGCTATTAAGTGTATCTTTGTGGGTTATGGTTTTAACCAGAAGGGGTATCACTGCTTTGATCCTACTCAAAATAAACTTTATACCACAATGGATTGTGACTTTTTTGAAAACTCCTATCTTTACTCCCAGCCTCGTCCTCAGGGGGGAGACTTTTTATGTGACGACTTGAGCTGGCTTACACAGTCTGTGACTAATGATCTAAACCCTAAAGACCAAGTAGGTAATCCCGTAGATATTGCCACTGAAGACATAGTACTACTTCCTCCTCAGGCTTCCCCTACCCTGTCTGAAGCATCTAGTGAACAAGAGGCTGTTTGTGAGCCTCAAGCGGTAGTTTTACTAAACCTGATTCTCAAATTGATGATGATGAATTACCTCCGAGAAGCAAAAGAGGCGTTCCTCCAAAGTAGTATGATCCAGAGTTTGAGTCACAAAGATTTCGATATCCTGTTAGCCGTGATACGAATAATTTGGCACAGACGACAGTGGCATTTCTAACCAGTCTATACTCAAGTTCCATACCTCGCAATACTGAAGAAGCTCTCCGAAATCCCAAATGGCGAGAAGCAATGAAAGATGAGGTCTCAGCACTAAAGAAAAATAGTACATGGGACAAGTATGTGCTACCTAAAGGGAAGAAAACTGTAGGCTATAAGTGGGTTTTCACAATAAAGTATCATGCCGATGGGACTATTGAGAGATACAAAGCTCGTCTTGTGGCAAAGGGGTATACACAAAAATAAGGGATTGACTACTCTGCAACCTTCTCCCTAGTTGCCAAGATAGACACCATCAGGGTTCTATTCTCTATAGCTGCTAATAAGGACTGACCACTATACCAGTTCGATGTTAAAAATGCATTCCTTCAAGGTGAGATTGAAGAAGTGTATATGCATGCTCCACTTGGTTTTTCAGATGAATTTGCTCCAGGAGAAGGATGTCGACTAAAGAGGGCTTTGTATGGCTTGAAACAATCCCTAAGAGCTTGGTTCAAAAGATTTACCACAACCATGTGAAACTTTGGGTACGAACAGAGCAACTCTAACCATACACTGTTCTTAAAAAAGAGAATAATCAGATCACATGCTTAATCATCTATGTTGACGATATGATCATAAATGGGAATAATGAGGAGGAGATTAGTGATCTTAAGGGAAAATTATTTAAGGAATTCGAGATGAAGGATTTTGGAAACTTGAAGTATTTCCTTATTATAGAAGTTTTTCGATCTAAGAAGGGAATCATCATCAATCAGAAGAAATATATCTTGGAACTGTTAGCAGAGGTGGGTATGATCGATTGTAAACCAGCAGAGACACCAATTGTCACTAACCACAGACTCCAAACAACACCAGGAGAAGAATCAACTAACAAAGAGAAGTATTAGAAATTGTTGGGAAAGCTCATCTACCTGTCACACACTAGGCCCGATATATCATACGCAGTTGGAGTTGTGAGTCAATATATGCATTTACCCCAGACATCCCATATGGAAGTAGTCATAAGAATCTTGAGATACTTGAAGGGCACGAGTGATAAGGTGTTTTCTTTAGAAAAAATTGTCATCTCGACCTCATAGCTTATACAGACGCTTACTGGGCAGGTGATCGAGACAGTAGAAAATTTACATCTGGATACTTCACCCTTATAGGGGGTAACTTAGTTACTTGGAGGAGCAAGAAACAGAAACTAGTTGCACTATCAAGTGCAGAAGCAGAATTCAGGGGAGTGGCCAAGAGAATAACAGAGATACTATGGCTCAAGAAACTCCTATGTGAACTGAACTTCCCACCAACAGAAGCATGCAAGTTATTTTGTGACAGGGCAGCTATTGGTATCTCAGAAAACCCTGTCCAACATGATCGAACGAAACATGTGGAGATTGACAAACACTTCATAAAGGAAAAACTGGAGAAGAAAATCATCAGTATCCCACATGTGAAATCAGAAGATCAGTTAGCAGACATTCTCACAAAAGTTGTTTCAGCTAAAGTCTTCGAAACTACTATATCCAAGTTAGGTATTGGGAACCTCATAACCTAACTTGAGGGGGAGTGTGGGAATATAATTATATGATTTGTGGGAATATTATTATATGATTATGCAGATATTTAGTTGCTCTTATTAGTCGAATGTATTAAGGCAATTTCTGTTTTCCTAGTTTAAGTATTTCCTCAATTAGCTCATAGACTTTGTATATATTGGAGTTGTAATTGTGATTAAAAGTAATACAAACTGTGTATTCATCTTTAACCTATACAAAATTCCACTTGTTCTTTTCTTCAAGTTGCACGCACAAAACTTGTGTGTAAGGTTATGTAATTCTTCATCGAATTGTGTAGGAGTATATATAGTTGTAGAAGCATCTAAAGTAACCATTTAAAGCATAAAAATCTTCAACAAATATATCTGTAGATTTCTATCTTGAATGTCTCTTTCAAAGTTATGAACAACCAGTTCAAACTCTGAATGTAAGTCTGATATTCAAGGAGTATTTGAGTTTTCAAATTCAAATTCTTTTGGACTTATTCTCTAACATTTTAGCTCAAAATATTGTTACTTAAAAAGAAATAAATTAGTTAAAATCTCAATTAATTATATTAATAAGAATGTCGAACAAGTCGTCCTACAAAATAGAATGTTAACGTTAAGAAAATCAGAATTTGAATACCCGGATTTAATGTTTTGAATTCGCTTTCTAGATCAAATCGAATGAAGATCGTTTATTTAGGAAGCATACGTTTAAATAATCTATTAAGTTAATGACTTGGGTTTTTAGTTAATCCAAATTAATTATGCAAACTATTAATATCATGTAATAAGAATTTAAGATATATAATTTAATACACTAATCATAAAAATATTATTTTAATAAGATAAACACAATTAATTAAAAATATTTAAACTTTATATAATATATGGTTGAATGTTTTCATTCAAATTGATGAAAAGCAAAACCATATATTAAACTTGTTAAAGTTTTTCAAAAGTAACATATATCAAATATGTTAATAAACATCATTAGACATGAATATCATGTATCATAAACTTAAACAGCATTTCGTTCACATATTTTCTCCCTTTTGACTTTCTTCGAAATAAGAAATACTTAAAATCGTGTGCATAATATTCTATCAATATTGAACACATTATCAAGTAATCGATTAGCACACATAAACAACAAACTAATATCATCTTTATACTTAAATGCCTTGAACTTCCACTATTAGTTGGCCATTTTTTATCTTTCAATTTGGCTTTTCTGTCAAACAGAACATTAACCTTAACTCATAGACCAAGTAATAGTTAAGGTATATATTTAGAAGGGACCGTATTATAAGGTTGTGTTCCCTTAGGAACCCAAATTTGCTTAACATGTTTTCTAAGAAGGATAGACAAAGTATTCTAATTAATAATATAGGTGTTTTTACGTCTGTAAGGATTAGTGATGGCCACGGTCCGGGTTGGGCCGATTCCGTTCCGGTTCCATCCGGTTCCGATTCCACCCGGTTTCGGTTCCATTTGGAACCTGATTCGAACGTTCCGGTTCCGGGCGGCTCCAAACGGTTCCTTGGCGGTTCATGAGGCGGTACCGTCGGTTCCAACTCACGGGACGGGCGGGTCGGACCATCGGTTCCATTTTTATTTTTCCTTTAAATATAATATAAAAATACTATAATATTGCGTACGTACCTTTGAAAATTACTTGATTATTAGCGAAATTCATTGCTTATCAAGTTTTTATGGTTATTAAAATATTTACTAAAAAGAATGAAAAAAAAAATTAATAAGATACGAATCAACGATAATGTCGATAAAGATGATTAATAAAAAAAGAGGGAGAAAATGGACTTGAACTTGGTACCCAAAGGAATACTAAGCTGCCTACGTATCCCGAAGGAATCAAAGCCCACGTAGTTCTTTGTGATATCTTTTATTTGTAGTTGTTGAATGTGCATTTATAGTTGTCCGATTGATCCTATTCGTCTTCGTCATCATCATCTGGTTGGTTAGATGCTTCCGCTGACTCTCCTCCTGACGATGATGCAGATGTATCCATCATCATCCATGGATCATCATCATCGCCTTGATCATCATCATTCCTTAGTCCTTGTGTTCGAATCTCCGCTTGATCCCAATATTTCTTGCAAACACATATTTGAATACTATGTGGAGCAAGAAGAGATCTCTTTTCGTCTAAAACTCTTCTACCTGCACTAAAAGCGAACTCCGACGCAATCGTAGAAGCGGGAATTGCAAGGATATCCTTTGCAATTCTCGATAATATGGGAAATTTTATAGATTTTTCTTTCCACCACTCTAAAATATTATAGCTACCTTGGTCAATTTTAAAGTGATGTTAAGATAACTATCAAAATCTAAATATGAAGTGGAGAGTGAAGAAGACGATGATCCTACAAAGCTATCATCTTGGCTTATTATGTTAGCTATTACGGAATTATAATAAGAGGGACGTGCCGAGACGCTAGCACGCCTAGATGTATCGCGTCTTGGGTTATATACACTAGCATAGTAATCATAAAGTTCTGCTAAAAGGTTTTTACAAGTTCCAACATAATTATGTACATACTACGCGGGCGATCTAATGATTGGTAGTAAAATCCAATTACTTTAGTAAGGACTTCTGTCTTAAAACATGGGTCTAGAATGGTTGCAATTCCATAAATAAAAGAAAAATCGGTAAAATATGTCTTCCACTTATCCATCATATCTGCAAGAATCGACTTTAAATATGGGTTAGTATCATCATGCGAATGTTTAAGAAGATGATAAAAAATAGTAATACACTCACTTATTACTAAGTGGACGTTTGGTTCGTAAACATATGAAAAAATCTTAGTTACGTGGTCATACGCTTCTGATATTTTAAGTACACCTATAGCTAGTTCCCATGTGTCATCAGTTATATAGCTATCTGTACACTCACTATAAAGTTGTGTTATAACTGGCCGATAAGCAATCGCTTTTCTTAATAAATCGTTGGTTGAGCCCCAACGTGTAGGAGTATCTAATGACCAATACACTTTTTTTAGTTGATAATGGTTACATAATTGCTTATATCGTCTCTTTATCTTTCCAATTCTAAGCCACTTCACTATGTCTCTAATTGGATCTACTAAATCACTTAATTGTTTTATACCTGCTTGGCAAGATAAGTTTACTATATGAGCACAACAACGTATGTGTAATAATCTACCCCCAAGGATAAAATAAATGCAGGTTCGTTATACAAAAGTTCCATACATTTAATGTTAGCGGTTGAATTATCGGTAGAACAACAAAATATCTTATCGTATAAGTTCCATTCTTTACATATCTCTACTAATTTGTATTTTGTGTTTTCACCCGTATGTCTTTCGAGCATTGCCTCAAAAGTAATTATTCTTTTTTGAATAATTCAATTTTGATCTATCCAATGTGCTGTTACACACATAAAAGCTTCTAAATGTGGGGGAGCAGACCAAATATCAGTTCTTATGCTAACCCTACCATTAAAAGATTTAAACATTTCTACTAATTCATAGTCCATTGTTTCATATAATTTAATTGTGCGTTGTTTAAGAGTGCTCCTAGAGATTGCTCTATATTGTGGTTGCAAAGTTTTTCTAGTGTAATGCTCGTATGCCCTACTTTCACCATGGTTAAATGGCAATTCATCACAAATTACATATTTAGAAAATTCATCAATCATATCATTACGATTATATTTAAAAGGCATACCTATGCTGGGAATGTCCTACTGTTGGCTTCCACTTGTGGTCCCGCTACTGCTTGCTACATGAGTTTCTTTTGTGATTCCATGCTTCTTTGCCAAATGTTTGTTAAACGATCCCGTACCACCACCTAACACATATTCACAAAACACAATAAATAAATTTTTAATACATTCTTGATTTATAAAATATGAATATATAATGTATGCATAAAAAACTGAAAAAGTATTTACCTTTGGCGAAATTGTATGAAACTAAGGGCTTTACTCCCTTAGTTCTTTTGTAAAATACGACCAAACATGTGAAACAACTCTATCACTAGGAGGTGGCATTGCCGGAAAAGGTTGTCTTACTAGTTCATCTTCATCTAAATTTAAATATAAAGACATACTCAAATACCACAATATATAAATAAATAATAATTTAAAATTTAATCAAGTTGAAGAATAAAATTGTAAAACTAACCGATAGTTGGGAAATTGACTCGTTTACCACGAGCTTGTCTTTGTTGTTGTTGTTGTAGTTGTTCTTCATGTGATCTTGTTGATGACTGTCGAGATCTATGTATCCCAGTAGGGGTCGTTCGTTCCTCTTCTTGTTCTTCTTCTTCATCAATTTGTATTTCTCTTTCCACTTCTTCTGCATAATTGTGTAATTCTTGGTCGTACCCTTTTGGATAATTTGGTTCATAATTATAATTACTAATCGAAGGTGTTGTTGATATCGACGGAGTTGAAGTGGCCTTTCTTTTGGAGCTAGAACCTCCCAATGATTTTGCCACTTTAGTAACTTTTTTAGAGGCTTTTTTCAAAAAAGAAGACATGATAATATTAAAATAATAATAGAATTAAAAAATAAATAAATAATTAATAGACTAATTATGTAATTAACTAAATTAAGAAATACTTAAAAGACTAATTATGTAATTAAGAGAATAATTGCGTAATTAAGTAGAGAGAGTAGGAGAAGAGATGAGTTGTGAATGAAAATGATTGAAAGTGATGTGTATTTATAGGAAAATTTGCAACGGCTACTATAACGGCTCTTTTTCCGGTCCGGTTCTAAAGAACCGCTAGGCCGGTTAACTCGGACCGGTCCGGTTCCGGTTCCGGTTCCATGGAACCGCTGGTCCGGTTCACCCGGATCGGTTCCGGTTTCGGTTCCAGTTCCGGTTCCATGGAACCATTGGTCCGGTTCCGGTTTCAGTTCCAGTTCCGATTCCAAGGAACCTGTGGTCCAGTTTCTGTTCCGGCTCGCGGTTTTTAGGTCCGGTTGAAGCAGTTTTTTTCCGGCAGTTTCACGGTTCCGGCAACTTTTTGACAAATTCTCTTACTTGCTGCAAATACATCTTCATGCTATCGTGCTTCGCTTCGAATTCCCCGTTCACTTGCCCGACTATTAGTTGGGAGTCAGAGAAAGTTGATAAAGTTTTAGCCCCCGCTTCATAGGAGATTTTAAGTCCCAAGAGTAGTGCTTCATATTCTGCTTCATTATTGGATGCCGCAAACTCGAACCTGAACGCCCTTTCCATACGGACCCCGGCGGAAGATACAATTAGAAGTTCTCCTCCGCTTGCTGATTGCATGGAGGACCCATTAACATACAACTTTCATTCTTTATTAGCTTCGGGACGAAGAGGGATAGTACTTTCAGCGATGAAGTCTGCTAGGGCTTGGGCTTTGATTGTCATTTGTGGCTCGTATTCAATCTCGAAGTCTGCTAGTTGATTAGCCCAGTCAGTGACGCAACTTGATTTTTTTTTTCCTTCCAGAATCTTTTTCAAAGGTTCGCTGGTTCTGACTGTGATCTGGTGGGATTGGAAGTAGGGTTTCGATTCCTACTCGCCATCACAACTGCGAACAAGACCTTCTCCATTTCGCTATAATTTCCCTCTGAGCCTCGAAAGGCGTGACTCACATAGTATACGGGGAGTTGCTTCTTTTCTCTTTCAGCGACTAGTACTCCTGACAGGGAGTGTTCAGAGACCGAAACATATAAGATGAGCTTTTCCCTGTTGATGGGTGAAACTAGTTTTGGCAGAGAGGACAAATGCTCTTTTAACTGGTTGAAGGATCCCTCAGCTTCACTAGTCTATTCGAACTTCCTTTGTTTAAGGGTCTTGAAGAAAGGTGAGCATTTTGTCCGCGGACTTGGATAGGAATCTCTTTAATTGCTCGGATCTTGTCTGGGTTTGCTTCTACTCCTCTCTCGTCCACAAGGAAGCCAAGACATTTCCCTCCCGTGACCCCAAACACGCACTTGTCACGATTTAGTCGCATTTGGTGTTTTCAGAGGGATATGAACGTTTTGCGTAAGTCTGCAGAATGCTCAGACGCCTGTTTGCTCTTTGTAATCATGTCATCCAAGTATACCTCCAAGTTTCGACCTATTTGGGACTGGAAGACCTTGTTGACCATTCATTGATAAGTGGCTCCAGCATTCTTTAACCCAAAGGGCATGACTCTGTAACAGTATACGTCGGCATTTGTAATGAATGCTGTGTGCAGCTGGTCTTTGGTGGCTAAGGGGATTTGATGGTAACCTGCGTTAGCATCCATGAAGCTCAATAGGGCGTGGCCTGCCGTGGAATCCACCAAATGATCTATCTTGGGAAGAGGATAATCGTCTTTCGGGCATGCCTTGTTTAGATCTGTCAAATCAACGCACATCCTCAACTTCCCATTTGATTTCTTGACGAGAACGACGTTAGAGAGCCAATCGGAGTATTTGCACTCCCGGATGAATCCTGCTTTCAGCAATTTTTCCACCTCTTCTTTGGCGGCCTCTATTCTCTCTTTCCCCTGATGTCGCAGCTTTTGCTTCACGGGTTTGTAGCCTGGTCATATGTCGAGTTTGTGGCACATGACACTTGTTGGTATGCTAGGCATCTCTTCTGCGGAAAAATCGAAGATGTCGCGGATATCAGCTATGGTGGCAATGATATCCTGCTTGACCGCATCTGGAAGATCTTTCCCTATTTTGATTTGTTTTCCCTTGAATACCTCTACCTCCTCGTATCGTTCCACTGGGTGGGGCCTTTCGTGTGTGTTGGGATTGTCCATATACACATCCATGATGGTTGGAGACCTTTCTTTCCTCTCTCTTTGGAGGGAACAACGGAAGTTTCTCGCTTCAAGGTGTTCATGAGGCATTGACGTGCCGTTACCTAGTCTCCCTTAAGGATGCCCACTTGACCGTCGTCTTGTTCAAATTGCAACAAGAACTTATGAGGAAAGATTGCGGCTTTGATCTTGTTGATGAGTGGGAGCCCCATAATGGCGTTGTAGGAGAATGTCAGATCCACTACCGTGAATCGTATGGGCATTGTTTTGCTTCCGTTCCTTTCCCCCACCCGTACAGGGAGTATGATTATTCCCAGTGGAATGGCCTGATTTCCTCCGAACCCGATCAGAGGTTTATCGAGGGGTTGTAAGTGCTTTTCTTCAAACTTCATTTTTCTTAGGCATTCCATGGTAATAAGATCGGTCGTGCTTCCGGTATCCAACAGTACTCGCTTGACCTTTATTTGCCCAATTTTGAGGGTAACCACTAGAGAATTAGTGTGTGGTTGTTGCAGCGGTTGGGAGGTAGTTGCATCGAATCTCATGCTCGGTCCACTTGACGTGGTTTTTGGAGGTACTTTGAGCAGAGTGTGGACACTATCGTTCAAGGCGCGGATTGTAGGATATTCCTCGGTGTAGCCACCGAAAATCTTATTGATGGTTCCTTATGTGTTGGAACTTTCGCGCCTAGCCTCATTTCTTTTGGGGGATCTGCGTTTTTGATTCTAAGGCCGCCTTTCCGCTTCGCCTCTTGTGTCATAGTCCTTCCAGTTGATGAACCTTAATAGCTTCCCCTCGTCGGCCAACTGATGCAGGATACATTTGAGTTTGCGACATTGGGCCAAGGTGTGGCCATGTTCTTTGTGGTAATCACACCACAAATTGTAGTTGCGGTGATCATAGGGGGTGGTAGTAGAAGGGGGAGTCGGCAACGCGTCCTGAATGGCGAAGAATATGTCTTTTCTATTGCGGTTGAACATCGGATCGTTACCTCCGTCGAGCAAATTCCGTGTCCTAGCTTCCCCTTCCGTGACATATACATGTCTGGATCGTGGAGGTCCCGTGTCTGATGGGGGTTCCGGACAACGTGGCATGTAGTTTCTGTTTCTTCTTGATGAATGTTCCTCCCTGTTCCGTGAGGATTGATGGGAGGATGTCGGATCCTGCTTCTCTGACTTTCGTTTTTTAGGGTCATGTGCATGACATATCTCAGAGGCCGTGACGTAGCTTTGACACTGGTTCATGGCCTCTGCATATGCCTTTACTTGACTCTAGACCAACTGGAACTTCAGCCTTTGAGCCTTCATTCCATTGATCAGGGCGTTTAAGGCGACCGATTCTTCCAAATCAGTTACTTCTAGCACCGCCTCATGGAACTTCTTCAAATATGATGATATGATTCCCCTTCCAATTGCGTTATGTTGAGCAAGTCAAAGTTTGATTTCTCCTGCCTTCTAGATGCTACAAAGTGACCCAAGAATTTGCTTTCTAATTGGGCGAAAGTGTGGATACTTCCTCCTAGGAGAGTGGTATACCACGTCAAGGCTACTCTTGTGAGAGTGGTTGGGGAGAATTTGCACCACAATGTTGGATTGGTGGAGTACAGCAACATCAAGTTTTTGTATGCCATAAGGTGTTCCTCCGGGCAGGATGTTCCATCGAAGGCCGTCATATTTGGGATCTTTATCTTCGCCGGGTTGGGAGTATTCAGTACTTCCGGAGCCAGCGGGTAGCTAATTGGCATGAGGTCTTCGGGAAGATTACCCCTGCTAATTTCGTTCTGCAGCATTATGGGGGGCTGGTGGGATGACTAGATACCGTGAATGGTGCTTTCTTTCTTTCTTCCCTCCTTTTTTCCAACAATGATTGAACACTTTCGGATGCCCTCTGTTTCTTGCTTTCCAGGTAAGTACGGGCATCTCGAGAGGCAGTTTTAGGTTTACCGTCTTGGGAGTCACTTCTGTTGAGGCTTCCATGAGTCCTTGATCTCTCCCTTCTCTTCTTATTTCTTCTGCTGGAACGTGACATCCCTGAGTTCCCATCCTTAGATTCGTGGGATTTCGGCATCTCATTATGGGGTTAGATTCGTTCTTGCAGATTTTTTATTTGGTCTGTCGTGTCTTCCTATACTCGTTGTTGAGTAGGGTTATTATTATTTGTGATGGCGCGGAGTTTTTCGGAGAAGGCGGTAGTGAGGTTTCATGCTAGCATGTCCAGATCACGGCGAGTCACGGCTTGATTGTTAGCGTGACCCGCTGAAGTGTCTATATCTGTGCTGTGCACGGTAGCAGTTTGTGTTGGATTTCTCTTGGGAGCCATGACTTTTTATTCACTCCCCATAGACGGCGCCAAACTATTTCGATTATGAAACGAGGAAGTGCCAGACACTTGGAATACTGGAAATGGAAGCGTTGTCAGGAGCAGAAATTCGCGAGATGGAAATGACTTGAATTCCTGCAACACAACACGTTAGCCTTGTACAGGGGGTGATCTTCTGGAAAACCCCTTCGACGCTCAAGTTAGAACGGAAATCAAAGATTAATGAATAAATGATGAGATGGAGAATGCAAGAATATGAGTGTAGGGGCGGAAGTTGCTTGTATTTTTGAAAGCCTAGTGAAGAGGGTCGTAAGGATTTTAGAAGGGCTATTATCAGATAATCCTTCCCTTGATGCTGGTTGTCTCTATTTATAACGGTGGAGAGGAAGTTACTTCTGGGAGAAGGTTGGTTATCATGGATAGTGGTGGGCGGTTATCAGCACTAAAGAAGGGGAATCATGATGGTGAGGAGTAATGGTCAATTACATAAGGGAAGTTAGGGTTCTAGGAAGTTATTAGCTTATGGGCCAATCAAGGAGGTTGAGAAACGCAGAAAAAGCCCCTTGACCGAAAGTCAAGGTCAACTCAAAAGGTCAAAGAGTATTAAGGTAATATGACATTAATAATTTAAATAAATAAATGAGTAAATAAAAATATTAAGGTATAGTTCGCGTTAGATCGTTTTACTTTGAATATCACGTTTTTGCATAAACGGCGTATAAAATATGTATAAGATTTAAAAATCATGAACTTTGGTACCCAAGGTAACTTGTATGTTTTGGACGCAGTGGTGAAGTTGGCTTTTTGATTCGCACATCTGAAACTTTCGAATCTGACCTTTTTTGTGGCTAACGTTTTTTTATTTAATTAACTAAATGTATGATGTTATTAAGATGTTATTAAGATGTTATATGTCTAAATGGAAGCTAAATGAGTTGAGTGTGAAGTCATTTTGATGTTGTTTTTAATACGCTCTAATGCGTGTTTTACTTTGAGTGTTACTTGATGTTTGGACCTCAATTTGTGAGGGGTTACTAAAGTATCTTCCTGATTTTCGAGGTTGTGTTTGTGTGTATATCTGAAAAGGTACGTACACGTTGGGTTGATTATGTATATTTACTTTAGATATCACCTTTATGTGATTTATATTATTGGATTATGTTGGTTACTAAAGAATAAAAATTCACGTAAGGACTTAGACCCCCGAATAATAAATTAATAGTAATGGAAACACCTTGAAAGAGAAATTGGTTTGGGATACCTAATAGGGTTATGAAAGGGATATTCCTAATAAGGAGAATTGAAAATAGGTACCCAATAGGGTAATTTGGTCTCCATTGGCCTCATACGGGCACCCGTTATGATATCAGGCAACGTCTTGGTCAGTAGTTGCCTTGGGATTAGCTCCCCTTGTGTATTCTACCAAACGTATTATTGAAGCAAGAGATTGGATAATTGGGGATGAATCATATTACTCAATGGATTAAAAAGGGAATGATAAATTATATCAGAGCCTTCGTATATATGTTAGGTGGATTCTGATATAAATTGATGTGTGTTTATTATGCATCTTGATTATTGCGTCTGACGTTTACCGGGACTTCAAGAGTGAGGATTCAACCTAAGCATTTGAGACCCTGCTTATATACTTTTGTAGGTTTAGAACGTTAAAAACCTTATTTTCCTAAATACTATATTATTGCTTTACTTTTCTTTAGAGGCCTAAGGGGATTCTCGAGTTGTACGAGAATTAAGTTTAGATTTTTCTCTTATTTTCCGCTCCTATAGTTTGTTGATTATCGATGTCTCTACCATTAGAACGTAACCCGTTCAGGGTGGAACGAATCTTTAGACTTTTGTGTTAAATTTTCATTAATGATTCCATTATCGTTTGCAGACTACGACTTTATGTAGAATTTCCTAATTGACTTTATTCGGGCCATTGCAAAAATGACTTTACCTCTTCCTCGTCTTTTTCTAAATTAAAACACAATGTCAACAAATAATTTATTTATTTATTTATTTATTTATTTATTTATTTATTTATTTATTTTATTTATCATCATCATTATTATTATTATTATTATTATTATTATTATTATTATTATTATTATTATTATTATTATGTGTCAATATTTACGGGGTGTTATAGAAGTAGAGAAAAGATCCACTACTCTTGAATATTCTTCGAGGGATTAAAAGTTCTGAAAGTAAATCATGTAGTAAATATGAAGTGTTAGGTACAGGAGTAAAACCCTTATTTGTTGTGCAATGTTATTGTTCTATTCACTTGTTCAGTGGTTCTAACTACCATAAATTCATTGAATACTGACGTGTACTGTTTTTTTCATTGCTGATTGCTTGTCTTTGATGGCCATGCTATGACACGTTGGTCTATGATCTTACGTTGAGCAGCAGAGATATCATAGATAGATATTATAGGTGATGGAGCTTCTTTGCACTACATACGGGGGGAAATAAGTGAGAATTTTGAAGTGTACAATAATATTATTGTCTACATGTAGTTTCTTTTTAAGTAAGTTGTTTATGTTTTGAGTTTGAGGTACATGTCCTCCTTTGTATAAGTTATTTCTGCTTGTATGAATTAAATAGTTTATCATTCTCTTTCTTTCTTCAAACTCAAGCGTTTACATTGGAACTACGATCTATGCTTGGCATGTTGACCAAGGATTAGGCAATGATCATTTCGACGCGATATTTTCTTTCAAGGCGATGATGCCTCTTCTTTATTATATTTTATTAATCGTTGTTTGTTTAGTGCTTCCAACTTTAGGGCAGATGTTGCCAAAATTTCCACACAATCTTTTATGGGAGTTTTCTAATCCCTTTAAATAAATCATCCAACTTAACTTTCCCCTATTCCTTTTTCTTTATATTATAAAGTTTATTTTTAATGGAACACACGAATTTCCTTCGTTCTCTTACGGTTTTTGTTCCGTATAGAGGGTCGAAAATTCAAGGGTGTTACATGATTTGTTGGTTTTTTTGTTTTTCTTCCATAAAAGTGTCAATAATGAATTAGGGCTTTTTTGAATTGTTGATTTGTTGATCGGAGTCCCATATGTTTGATTTTTTTGATTGGAATTAGGCTTTGTTTTTTTTTTTCTTCCCAAAATTGATAAGTTGTTTGGAATTGTTAATTGTAATTAGGTCTTTTTTTGTTTATCTTCCCTATTTTCTTACAATCCTCATTTTAAAATTGCAGAATGCCTGAACATGTGGTCTTACGTTTTAAATGGTTGTTTGTTGAAGTAGACTTGAACGTAAATGATGAGGATAAAGTAACTTTCACTAGTGGAAAAAACCTCATTTGTTGCGTGTCATTTGCTGCGGTTTTCCTTAGACGCAACATTAAATAGCAAAAAAAAAGAAAAAAATATATAATACACATGTTGCGGTTTTTCTGATGCCCGCAGCAAATAAGCATTATTTGCTGCGGTTTTATTAAGCCCGCAGCAAATCAATGCTTATTAAACGAAAAAAAATAATAAGCATTATTAAAACTGCAGCAAATAAGTATGAAAAAAAATTTAAAAAAACAATTTTTTTTATTTTTTGGTTTAATAAGAACTTATTTGCTACGGGCTTCTTAGAACTGCAGCAAATAATGCTTATTTGCTGCGGTTTTTAAGAAGCCCGCAGCAAATAGTCAGTTCAAAAAATATAAAAAACGCGTTTTGACGTTCAATTGCTTAAAACCCTAAAATAAATTTCTTCAAAAACCACGATGACGACTGTCTTCTTCTTCAAGCCCTTCCATTTCAGAAAATTTCTTCAAAAACCCACGAGAAATCTCTTCAAGTTCTTCACGTTTTTTAAATCATACGACTCTACTGTGTTTCCTCTTCATTTCATTCATCATCTTCCAAACCCCACGACTTTGTTAAGTTCTTCAAGTTCCTGTGTTGTTGAAATTTGTTGCTTCAATAACCACCCATTGCACGAAATTCCTTCTTCATCTTTGTTTATGTTCTTCAACCCACCATTGTTGCTTTTGCTTCAAAAGCCACGAAATTAGGGCTAGTCTTGTTTTTTTTCAAGTTATTGTGTTTTAATAAGGATTTAGTCTTTTTTTATACTAATTTTGATTTTGTTTTTCATTGTAGGTTACATAATCTTATTGTAGAAACAAAATTATCATATCTCATTACCAAGGTATGTATTTTATATTTGAATGTGAATAATTTACTTATGTATGTACTTGAATATTTGAATGTGAATAATTTTAATTAATTAGGATTTTTAGGGTAGACTGAATGTGAATAATTTACTTATGTATATATGTAGTTGTATATTTGAATGTAAATAATTACTTATGTATATGGTATCAATGCTTCAATGGGTAGTTGTTCTTGTAAACAACATCATGTAAGATTATAATCATGTAATTTACTTATCAATCTTTATTTGGTGATGATAATTTTTTCTGGTATTAAACCTGCTTTGCTTTATCATCATGTAAGATTAATTAATACTATTAAACGAAAAAA
The DNA here is from genome assembly GCF_026212465.1 of Amaranthus tricolor. Classification (NCBI taxonomy): domain Eukaryota; kingdom Viridiplantae; phylum Streptophyta; class Magnoliopsida; order Caryophyllales; family Amaranthaceae; genus Amaranthus; species Amaranthus tricolor. The sequence goes on along the minus strand of NC_080060.1, from coordinate 15,772,926 downwards.
GCAAATATATATATATATATACATAAATATATATATATATATATATATATATATATATATATATATATATATATATATATATATATATATATATATATATATATATATATTCGTTTAATAAGCACTTATTTGCTGCGGTTTTTTAAGAAGCCCGCAGCAAATAGTCAGTTTTTTGCTGCGGTTTTAAACCGCAGCATTTAAAATAGGTTATTTGCTGCTATCACTATTGCTGCGGGCCAAAACCGCAGCATATTATGGCCAAAAAACCGCAGCAAATAAGGTTTTTCTCACTAGTGTTTGCTAGATTTGGTAATGGATTGGGAATATGAGTGCATTAAAACTAACAAGTCGTTACCTGAAAATCCCTCATTTGCGTATGCTTGGTAGAATAATCATGTTAAATTGAATTGTGGTCAAGATCTAATGACCATGTTTGAGAGGTATAATGACAATGAAATGATTTTTATTTGGGTTGGTGCCCTTGAAGAGGAAAATATTCTCATGAAATCGGTTAGGAGTCTTAGGGACACAATGTGAAGACTTGCAAGGGCGGATTGACAGCTAAGCAAAAGAAGGAAAAGAGTTTAACAAGCGATAAAAGGATGACTTTTAAGCCATCAACTTTTGAAGCATGTTAAATGTAGTCTTGATTTTTTTTAATGCATTTGTGCTTGAAATGCACCTTTGAACTTTGATAATAGTAGTTAAGTACATATGTATTAATGCTTGAAATGCACATTTTGAATGTTATAACCCTAATTAAGTAGATATGTATTAGTGCTTGGAATGCACTTTTTAACTTATGAAATGCAACTTTTGAGCTTATAAAATTCGCCTTTTGAATTACCAATTAGTGTTTGAAATGCTCATTTTGAACTTTATAACGCCAATAATTTGAATGAAAATAAAATTGTTACAACATTTAAGGGTATTGATAAATTAATCGATAAATTAAACGTTAAAATGGTGATTTAAACATTTGAGAGCAAAAACTGGATGCCACCATTGGAAAAATCTTACAAAATGAAAAATTAAACGGAAATTAACAAGAACTTAACGGAAAATGCTATGGCAGCTAGATAGAGCTTAAACTGGATGCTACCATGTGGAAAAATCTTACAAAAGTGCTACCACTAGCATTTCATAAAAACTGGATGCTACCATGTAGAATTTCTTTTAAAAATAAACTATAGAATAAACAAAGAAAAGGAAAAGAGAAAAGTTTGAAAGTTGGCGTGATTTGATCAAAGGAGTAGAAAAACTCCCAAACAAGATTGTGCGTAAATTTCGGCAACATCTGTCTTGTAACAAAATACACGGCTGAATAATCATCACCTAAAGTTTAAAGACGTGCTAAGCATGGATCATGGTTCCAATGTAAACATTTGAGTTTGATGAAAGAAAAAGAACGATAAACTATTTAAATCATATAAACCGCAAAAACAATGAATCGGAAATAACTTATACAAAAGGAGGACATGTGCCTCAAACTCAAAACATAAACAACCTAAATGAAAAGAAACTACAAGGGAAAATAAAAGAAACTCAATGGCTTACAAAGCTATCCTAACCAGAAAACACCACCAAGACACTAAAAGTAGTTATACTACTTGATTTTCATCCGAATATAATTCTTATTATCCATATTCATTTCAGCATTACTATTCTTACCCATAAAAAAAATTAATAAATTCATGTTCAATTAACGATTATTTCTACTCCCAATTCAAAATGAGGTGCTAGTCCGAGTGTTAACTTGGACGTTTGTTAATTTAATTAACCCCTATAATTGTGTTAACAAAAATAATAAATTGAGCTTATACTTAATTATTAGTTGAAACAAATTAGTCTTTGCGTTCACAATTTAGGGTTGTCACACATTTTATCGTTTATCCTTCAAAACAATAATAGATAAATTGGCAAAAAAAAATATGACAAATTGTAAGGAATATATTTACTCAATTTATTAAATTTATTATTTGGAACAAGTAGTCAAAATAAAACTAAGAAATTTTATAATTCCTAATAAGTAGGTGAAGTATATTAGTATCCACAACAACATTTGCCATCAATGCAAATACCAGATTCAGCTCCAAAGCCAGGATGGTAATGGAAGCAAAGTGCGTAGCAATCACTGCCTTCACCACAATGCCACTTTTTGTCAAGAGGAAGGCATCTTTTGGTTTCATTATCATTCTCATTCTTTAATTCTGGAATCACACTGCTACCAAAGCTATTTCCTATTTTATCAAATTAATCATGTTACAAATTTATTATAAAAATACTTATTAGTAGATTTTAACAGAGTATATAACTTATTTTTAATTATGGCGCCACACTCAAATTCCACATTAAATATTACACATTAATGCAAAGGCCATGGGCAAGATTAAATTTTGTGAATTGAACTTGTTTAATATGTCAATACTAATAGTTTTAGTATAATATACTCTGAAAAGTTATTCTTACAAGTAAGTTATTCTTACAAGTAATGTTTATAAAAAGTAAAAAAAAAAAATAGAGGTTTTTATATAATTGATATAGGAGTATTATTTTATTGAAATAATAAATTTAATGGGAAAAAATGAGCACCATAAGTCTTTAAAAATATTAAAATAAAGTTAATGTAAAAAATATGGTATAACGATAATTAAATAATATTAAAATATTATTAGTAGGAAATATGTGACACATGATTCATAAAAATATTATAATAAAGTTAATGAAAAATATATTGACACCATAAACAGTAATAAAATATTAAAATGAGAATGAAGAATGTAATTATGTTTAAATTTTGTGATGTAATAAAATTTTTTTTAAGGAAATAATAAATAGATCAACGGAGATAATAGTTAATGAAAACATTAAATAGGAACGGAAGGAGTATAGCACACGTAACATTATTCTAGCTATGCTCTAGCCTTATTATTTGTATATTTCACATAAAATCTATAAAATAAAACAAAAAATGTATGAAGTACAAAAAGATACTCACCGAAGAGCAATGAGGTAAGGATTAACACTATAAGAAGAGAAACAAAGGCCGACTTTCTTGCCATTATGTAATTTAACAAGTACTTTTTCAAGAAATTATCAAAATAAGTTGTTAAATTAAATTGAAATATGAAAAGAAGAAGCTAATGTATTGGTCTTTATATAGCTGAAAAATGCCCATGAATTATTTATACAAACATCCATTATTTTTCATTAATTATTACAAAACATTTTTCCTTTGGAGTTATTATTATCGGTATTAATTATTCAGATCATGGAAATAAAAAATATTGCATGCATGCTTCATGTGTGTAAGGAAAAATATCACATTAATCTTATTTTGAGAATAGTGATATTAGAATAATTTTAAAATGTAAATGAATTTAAAATGAGGTGCTAAATACGAAACTTTAAGCATTAAATACTAAATCAAAACGTAATTTTATCATTAATTTTCAACTTAATCTGTTTAGCTGACATATATCATAACCATTATATGATAGGCGAACAAATTACGGGTAGAGAAAATTTTGATATTTAACAAAAGTTCTCCTTTAAACTTTTGACTTGGTTATATATTTTATTTTTGTGATTAAATTTTGATATTGAACAAAAGTTCTCCTTTTTTTATCAAAAGAAACCTAATAATTTATTGATAAAAATATCATATAACATCTACAACAAAAAAACAATCGATCGAATATATAACATTTTTAACCAAACAAAATTCTCCTAATTTCTTGACAAAATTTTGTTGTTACTCTTTCTAGATGATTTTTATATTCAAAATCCTTTTTGACAGTTCAAATAGTGTGTATACTAGAAACTACTATTCTCCTCGATTTATTTTTAAGAACTATTTTTTTAATTTCTACATAATTAAATGCGCTATTTGAATATTGAATATCTTTAAATGTACATAATGACAAAATTATTAAAGAATCTATATATTAAAATATAGCTTTAAATGTACATAATGACAAAATTATTAAAGAATCTATACATTAAAAATATTTAGTAATACAAATCAAATACGATTTCACTTTACTATATTTTTCGTTACACATTCTAGAAATATTATAAATAATAATCTAACTATTAATTAAAAACAAAGGACATTATTATGCTATTTTCCTCGCATGAAATATAGTACTCCCTATGTTTCTTTTTGTTCTTCTCACATTCTCCATTTTGAATTATTAAAATGTTCTTCTCGTTTAGAATCATTTTCTTTTATTAACCAATATAATTCAAGGAAATTATTAGACTTACACTCTAATCTATAGAAATTAATTTACATTTTAATTTTCAATATATTTACTTTATATACACCCAATGAAATTTAATGACATTATTACATTTCACTTTAATCAATAGAATTTTTATTTTTTATATTATTTTACACAATTCTCATAGTATCGATTGTGTATTATTACGTATCTTGATTTCTTCTCTTAATCCAAATTGAAAGATAAAAATGAACAGAAGGAATATTACTTATATAAATAATAATTATAATTTTAGCATTCATTTTTTTTTTTGAAACAAGTGGCATTCATTGTTATGAATAATGGATAATTGATTTATAGACTTTATTTCTTAGTCAGATATTATTAATAATTTTTTATATTATTCAAATTCAATTTGTTTTTGGCGAGTAGAACCGTATGAAACAACTTGCATTTGCGTGTATGTTAGATGTAATTTAATTGGTATAATAAGTTTAACTTTTATCTCAAAATATAGGTATTTTACTTTTATTTCTATATATATAGTAGTTTTATACAATGGTAACTTTTTCATAGACAAACTCATATTACTATAAGTTTTCAACGTTTACGACAGTAAAAATAACTTTTATTACTTTACTCATAACTTCTATTATAGTATTTCTTATATTAATAACTTTTTACTCTTATGGGTGTGAGATTTTCATCAACTTTTTACTACTATTACTGTGAGATTTTCTTTGATCTATAATTTGTCATTGATGATTAATTTTTATAATTTATTCTATTAATCTTATTCAAACTAAAAAATAAGTAATCAGTAAAAATAAGTTTTAGTCCGTAAAATTAAATTTTATTCGTAAAATTCAATTAGAATAAGTAAAAATCAGTTTCAATAAGTACACATAAGTTTCAATTAATAAAAATTAATTTTAATCAGTAAAATAAAAATTGTAATCAATAATATAAAAGTTTAAATTAGAAAATTTCATTTAAAATAAGTAAAAAAATTAGTAAAAATCAATTAAATCAATAAAAATCGAGAGAATTAAACATGCTCTAAGCTGGTTAATTAAGAAAATATTATCTCTTCATTAAGTAATTCTCATTAGAATGAAAATTTGCTAATTATAGTTGGATAATTTAGAGTATAAATGGTGTAAGTCTTAAGTATATTATGTATACCAAGATATAAAAGTTTAAGTATAATTATAAGTTTTAATTCTATTAATGTTTAATTTCATGATAAATCATGACTAATACTATGAAAATAATAGGGCCAAAAGGACTATGAAAATAGTGGGGACAAAAAGATAAATCTGGTGTCCAAAAAGAAAAATGAAAAATTATAATTATAAAACAAAAATAGCAAGTTTCCCACCTGGGCCTTTGTTTTCAAATCCCTTTTTATGATTTTAAGTACGCAAAAACTTGGACGAGACGGTATCATTATAAGACCGTTAATTTTGGCCGGCTCAATTCACGCGTGTAACAACATTTTAATTTTAGGCATTTATTAATTTTGACCTTAAAGGTATCAATTTTGAAAGTTAATACCTTTAAGATCAAAATTGATACCTTTAAAATCAAAATTGAAAAATACTCAGGTTGTTACACGCGTGAATTATGCCGGCCCAAATTGAAGGTCTCATTATGAAACTGTCTCGTCCAAGAGGAGCAGTTCTAATTATCTTAGTCCACATGGTTTATTTGCAAAGGAAATGTTGGGCTTTAAGTTGCGGAGCTTTTCCTGGACCCCCTGCTTGCTTTTTTTTTTTTTTTCGGTTTTTCAAAGCTAATTTCCAAAAAATGAGGCTGGCTTCTTTATTTCTAAAAAC
>NC_080060.1:15694146-15764262 GCF_026212465.1 Amaranthus tricolor | reverse complement strand
ATTTTGACTCGTGGAAGTTTGACTTATAAGAATGTAAACTATTTCGGTTTAAAATCTTGTTTGATATTGCATGATAATGATTGTATGACTCTGATAGTAAGGTAACGTCGAACTATAGACCGGCATGTAAAATCCCGGCGTCCGTATTCGCTGGCACGTAAAATGCGGTGTCAGACAAGGGGTCCGAGAAAAACCCATCCTGTGAAGTCTCGAGCATATGCATAACAATATTGAGAGGAGTGACGACTCCCACCACAGATAGGGTTTAGGACTACGGTCCTCACCTAACCAAACCCTTACATATATCAGTTGTCATTATTGTTGTGATCTTGTGATGTGCTATGATGGTAAAGTTATGAGGCGTAATTGAATTTGATTAAATAAGCATTAAGGTTACCAAGTATTTAGTTGCAGTAATGAACTTCTGCAAGTATTGAGAATGTAACTTAGCGGCTTTGTTAAGGTCAAAAATGAGTAATAACCTTCTATATTGTGCTTGATGATTATTCTGTAAGCATGATTTAACTATCGCATCATAAGCTTGTTGAGAAACTTATAGTCGGTTTTATCGCTGACCGATTTAATCGGTTGTCATCCATATTATGGATGACAGTATTTTGCAGGAAAATTTAGCTCAGGTTTCAATCCAGGCCGCAACATTAATTATTCTATCGAGAACGTAGCTTCATTGATTTTACTTGATGACTTTGATGACTATATTGTACTTATGGTTTTTTATCGTATTCAAGCAAACCTTATTTTATATTTTCTCAGTTGTAATATTTTTTTTAACTTATGTTTTGAACAATTTTAGTTTAAATGGTTTTTAGCAGTTCGACGTTTTACACTTCCGCATTATTTATCTTAAGTATAATTATTAATGTTAATTATGTATCGAGAGTGCCGCTCCTACTACACATGGTATCAGAACTAAAGTTACTCGAATCTTGGAATTTTAGTTCTATGTGAAAGGCTCGATAGCCGATTTAAAAAATAATAAATAAATAAAAAATAAAAGAATTTCAAATGATTTTCAAAACATGTCTTCCTAAAAATTCTATTTATTTTCTATGTGCTTATGTGACTATGTGTAAAATTACGTGCCAGATTAATTAAGTTAATGTGAAAGTTAGTAACATGTTTAAAAAAAAAATTTTTTAGGTAAGAAATGGCGTAACTTCATCTAATCACGAAGCTAGAGTTCGAGAGCTAGAAGCACAAATAGCTTGGATGGAAATGACAAATGAACGACTGATCACCCTTATGGAGCATCAGGCTCAAGAGGCCAATGACGACGGGATATACTTTAAGAATATGGCATATCATCGTCCGCCGCAATACAACGAAGAAGCTGATCCGGTTCGCTTCGAGAATTGGTTCACAAAGATGGAGAAACTTCTAGAGGTCATTAATTGTCCAGCGCACCTAAAAGTAATGTTGGCTTCCTTCTACCTATTTGGTCCAGCAGAGTTATGGTGGCGTTCTGTCAAGGCCACTATTACTGATACCTTTTGGGATGATTTCCTTATAAGTCTACGTCAACAATTCTATCCGCCATCACTCCAACTGGAAAGGAGAATAAGTTCTTACATCTTCGTCAGGGTCTTATGACAGTGATTGAGTACAGTTGAAAGTTCAATGAGCTGTCTCGATTTGCTTCTGACATCGTAAGCAAAGAAAGTGTTCGTGCATCCCGCTTCTTCGAGGGTCTTAATCTTAAGATCCAAAAGGGGATCGGGAAGTATTCTGACTTCTGAGATCTCTACGACCGAGCGCTTGAGTATGAGAGAATCCTTGACAAGGAGGACAACACCAACAAAAGAAAATTTGGTGGAGGCAAAAACAACAGGAACAAGAGGCCGACCAATTGGGATCGCAAGCCGTTCCAACCAACAACTTCAACAAGAATCACAGTTTGGAAGTGTCGCTTATGTGGTAAGGATCACCGAGGTCGTTCATGCACTGGGAAGATCATCTGCTTCAAATGCAAAAAGGAGGGTCATGTTTCCACTAACTGCCGAGAAGGGATCCAGTTGGGAGCTAGTCGTACTGGTAATTATGGAGCTTCTAGTTCTTGGGGAAATGTTCAGAGTATTGCAGCTACGAGGACTGCCGGTTTGCACGCTATTAGGAACCATGTAGACAATCTTCATCAGGCGTTTGAGGGTAAGGTCATTTCTTGTCACTTTGTCGTAGGAGACTCTTTGGGTCATATTCTTTTTGACTAAGGAGCTGACCGATCTTTTATCTCTACTTTTTTCCTTCATAAATCCTCTATCTCTCTTGAATCTCAAAAATTAAATCTCTAAATTCTATTACCTAACGGTTCACCATTCCTATGTGACCGTATCTTTCCTAATTTCCCTCTTGAGATTTCAGACAACCATTTACCTGCCGATTTAATAGCGTTTGATTTGGGTACATATGATATTATTTTGGGAATGGACTGGTTGGGACGTCATCATACGGAGATTTTATGTAAAGAAAAGATCGTTCGGGTTAAGGCTCCACGTGGAGAATGTTTGATTAGGAAGAATTCTATGTTTCCCATTCAGACCATTTCTGCAGTTCAAGTTATTGAGATGATTAAACATGGAGATAAGGGATATTTGTGTTTTATTTCTAGTAGTGAGGAGAAAATCAAGTTTAGTCTTGAGGAAACCCCAATTGTTTGTGATTATTCTGATGTTTTCCTTGAGGATCTACCTAGTTTACCTCCAAGGAGAGAGGTTGACTTTCATATTGATCTAATTCCTGACGCTACCCCTGTCTCTAAGACTCTGTACCGTTTTGCTCCAGTGGAGTTAGCCGAATTAAAAAAGCAATTGGATGACTTATTAGAGAAAGGTTTTATTCGACCTAGTGTGTCACCCTGGGGAGCCCCTGTTCTATTTGTGAAGAAGAAGGATGGAACGATGAGATTGTGTATTGATTATATGGAGATTAATAAGATCACCTGTAATGGTCCGATTTAAGTGACTCGGAAATCCATATGAAAATACAAACTCCGGTTCACTCTTTGGACTCTAGGGAAGACTTTTCTCTAGGATATTCAACGTTTCGTCGATAAAGAAATATAGCTAAAACAGAAAATAGTACCAGCGTGAAAGAAAATATGTAAGCGGAAGCTCTTACGTACAACTCGAGAGCCTAAAGGCCTCTAGACAAACTAATTGAAATAAGTGGAAGCGAAAAGAAAACAACACTATCTCCTGTTACATAAGTACATAGTTTCTTTCTACTCATAATCCAATACAAAATGATAATAGCATAGTCTTGATGACTACGGGTTCTAAGTCGAGACCTCACTCAAAACCCCACCTGCAATCAACGTACTAGTCGTCGTATGACAACACACAGTAGGTTCCAAAGAAACAAACCAATACATGTTAGAGACTTCATACAAATATCAATCGGGTTGAATACAAGCAATATGTTTATCCTAGCATGCATAGGCTCTAATACATTCATTATTAGTTAATCTCAACTTGTAACGTTGCTCGTCCTATTCGGGTCGTTCAAGTATAAATCCAAATCTTTTTGGAGGAATACACTTGGGAGACCTAATCCCAAGAAAACCACAGACCTAAGACGTTGCCCGTCCTGTTCGGGTCGTCAAAGGCTAAAGTATGCATATCCCCATGGTGACCGTAATGATCCAAAACTGCCATGGTAACAATAATTGTAATAATCCAAAACAATACGTTAACCCCTTTGGGTAACATAATTCAACTAAACGTCAACCCCTTTGGGTGACAACACATAAATTCTCAATTTCCAATTAATTTCTTTCAAATTATTTGAAGTGTCTAATCCTTATGTGATTTACAATGCCTCGATTAGAAATGAAACAACACTACTTGCACAACCACATAAACAGTATGGTCTAAGCGTGTACCTTTAAGCGTTGCAACCAAACGATATTTAACCACGATAGAAATTTCGCCCTCTTATGAATCGAGGTCCTAAATATGACACACACACACACACAAAACAATCACGTATTAGATTGTATTTACACATTTAATCCACTCCATACTACTAAGAGTTCACTAGGATTTGATAATTTTAAATGTTTTATCCAAATTCCTATTAGTTCCTATTTTGTAAATTTTAACCAGAAACTTAAATGATCAATTTGGACAGTTTAATAAATTCAAATGAAAAATCCGACTTCGCCGCTGCGTTCGGAACGCGTCAATTACCTTGGGTACCAAATTTCATAATTTCTAACATCAAATTACTATTTTTAATTATTTTAAGCGTTTAACGAGTTTTTAACGCATCGGTGCATAAAACAACGGAACACGATTAACATTTCCGGATCGGCACCTTTACCGAGACAGAACTCCTGCTGCCCAAAACTTTATTATTATTATTATTATTATTATTATTATTATTATTATTATTATTATTATTATTATTATAATTATTATTATTATTATTATTATTATTATTATTATTACTACTACTACTATTACTATTATTATTATTATTATTATTATTATTATTATTATTATTATTATTATTATTATTATTATTTTTATATATACATTATTCAAATGATTAACCTTTTAAATCTCATGACCAAAATACATCTAACAAGGTCACATTCACAAAATCCTACAAGAAGCTTAAAATTTCATAAATTATGATAATTAAATTAAATACTTGATTCTCTTGAGAAATTAAAATTTTGTAGAGAATCATAAACCAAATCACCCTTTTAAATCAAAACGTATATGCATAAACACAATCTTTCAAACAAATCAAATTTTGCTAAAGGATTTATAATCTCTTGAATAACTATACACTACTTGGTCTATACCATTTAAATTTCATCTAACAATTGAAATTTTGTTAGAGAAAAGTAAACCATAAAAAAAATTATTTAAATATCATTGTAACTTTAATTCTTAATTCTTATAACAAATTTAAATTTCGTTAAAAAATATTGATCAAAAAGTTCTTTTCTTAATCCTTTTAACAAATTAAAGTTTATTAAAGGATTATTGGAGAAAATTTTCATATATAAAGAAAAATATTCGATCCTCTTATAAGTCATAAGATATCATCATACATAAAATATAATTCTTTTTAGAAATCTTTGTATATAAAATCTATAATTAACAATTCAATTAAACTTACCCTTTGATCAAAAGATTGGATTGAACAACAAGAATTATTTTTCCTTTTGAATGTGCCGAATTCAAGGAGCGAAAAGGGAGAAAATTTCGGAATTTTTTTGTTTACTTGAAGTTTTGAAATGGTCAGGAAAATCAAAGGAGTTTAAAGATTAATAGGCACTTAAGATATTGGTCATAATTGTGCCATAATACACAATTATAAGAGGAGTTACAAGATTCCTCCCATGCCTCCACCAACCGGCCACCCCCTCAATTTCCCCTAATTATTTTTTTAATTTAATTAATTAATTAAGTAATTATTATGATTTTATTAAAACATAAAAGAAACGTCACGCGATGACATCGTACGTGATAAAACTCGTTATCGTTAAAATTTTATTTACTTTATTCTTATAATTATATATGTAAAATTGTATAATTTAATAATCTTATTTATTTTTTTATTTTATTATATTTTCTTTTTAAACCCGATAAATTACGGGGTGCTACAGACTACCCTTGTTAAAAGAAGTTACGCCCTCGTAACTTGCATGACAACGAAAAACGCAGGACACACACACTATCTTAACACGACACTTGTAAAGAGGCAAGACTATAAGTCAAAGAGGTTACGCCCTCACAAAACACTCGCGCGAAATTCCTATCGCCTTCTACCCCCCTTAGGAAGTTACGTCCCTGTAACGCTACTAACCTGAAAGAGATGGAGGTACTTTGCTCTCATAGAGTCCTCCGTTTCCCATGTAGTCGCTTCATGTTCGTGATTTGACCACAAGACTTTTACCATAGATATATCCTTCCGCCGTGTACTACGGACCTTCGTGTCCAAGTATCTAACTGGTTGCTCAGAGTAAGACAAGGATGTATCCAAATCTAAAGATTCGGGATCTAAGACATGAGAGGCTGCAGCATGATTCGCTTAAGCTGCGACACATGAAATACATCGTGTACCTTGTCCAAGGAATTTGGAAGGGCTAACCGATATGCCACCTTACCCACCCGTTCCGAAATTTCATATGGTCCTATGAATCGAGGGCTCAACTTTCCATGAGCACCAAAACGCACTACTCCGCGCATGGGTGACACGCGAAGTAATACTTGTTTGTCGACGATGAACTCTTCTGGACGTCGCTTTAAATCAGCGTAAGACTTCTGACGATCCTGTGCCGCTTTCAAATGATCCCTTACCAATCTCACTTTCTCAGTCATTTAGAACAACAATTCTGGGCCCAAGGTCATTGCTTCGGTGAAATCATCCCAATAAACCGGACTACGACAACGACGCCCATACAAAGCCTCGAATGAAGCCATCTGTATAGATGCCTGATAACTGTTGTTGTAAGAAAATTCGACCAGGTCCAAATGTTCATCCCACGACCCTTGCCATTCCATGGCAATAGCGCGCAACATATCTTCTAGTATTTGATTTGTCCGTTCCGTCTGCCCATCTGTCTGCGGATGGAAAGACGTACTATAAAGCAACGTAGTGCCCATTGCCTGTTGCAAGGTTTGCCAAAATTGTGACAAATACCGTGTATCTCTATCGGACACAATTGTACGGGGCACACCGTGAAATCGCACGACATACTTAATGTAAACTTGAGCTAATTGTTCCATCTCCCAACGATAGTTCATAAGGATGAAACGTGCTGATTTAGTCAAACGATCCACTATGATCCATAACGCATCATTTCCCGCCTTCGTCCGGGGTAAACCCACAACAACATCCATAGAGATACCATCCCACTTCCATACTGATATCTCCAAAGGTTGCAGTAAACCTCCTGGTCTTTTATTCTCACTTTTAACCTTTTGACAAGTCAAACAACGCGAGACATAATCTGCAATATCCTTCTTCATCCCAGACCACTAAAACATTAGCTTAAGGTCTTGATACATTTTGTCACTGCCTGCATGGACTGAAAATTTCGTACAATGGGACTCATTCAAAATACGTTCCTTCAAAGATTCTTCCCCTGTCGGCAAACACCAGTGACCATTGAACCTCAAGCTCCCATCTTCATGAACAAAGAATCCCTCCGCTTTTTCTTCCCGAGCTTGTTCCTTCAACTTCAACAGTTTCGGGTCTTTATCCTAGGAATTCAAAATTTCTTCAAAGAACGAAGGTCGAATAGACAAAGCATTCAGATATCCCTGTAATTCAACCTTACGCACCACTTCCAAGTTCAACCTCGCAAAATCCTGATGCAACTCTTCAACTCCGTCCAAGGCGGACAACGAGTGATTGGACTTCCTACTCAACGCATCGGCTACTAAATTTTCTCGTCCCTCATGATATTTGAACTCCAAATCATAATCTATCATCAACTCTAGCCACCGATGTTGTCGCATGTTTAAATCGAGCTGAGTGTAGAGATACTTCAGACTCTAATGATCAGTGTAGATCCTACATTTGACGCCATACAAGTAATCCCGCCATATTTTGAGAGCAAACACTATAGCAGCTAACTCCAGATCATGGGTAGGATAATTAACTTGACGTACTTTCAATTGTCGTGATGCGTAAGCAATCACCTTACGGTCCTGCATCAGTACACAACCCAATCCTTTCTTCGATGCGTCACTGTAAACAGTATAATCCAACTTTGGGTAAGGTAGAGTAAGAACAGGGGCCGTAGTTAACCTTTCCTTCTAAGTCACGAAGGCCTGTTCACACTCGTCAATCCACTCGAACTTCTTCTGTTTCTTCATCAATGAAGTCATAGGCCGGGCAATACGCGAGAAATCCTTGACAAAACGACGGTAATACCCAGCCAAGCCCAAGAAATTTCGTACTTCGGTGACATTCTTTGTTGACGACCAACTTCGAACTGCCTCTATTTTTGCCGGATCAACCGAGACACCCTCCTTAGAAACAAAATGTCCCAAACATGAGACCTTTTCCAACTAAAAGTCACACTCCGACAATTTCACGTACAACTTATTTTCTCGCAGGGTTTGCAGGACTAAACGTAGATGTTTCTCATGATCATCCCGGTCTTTCGAATAGACCAATATGTCATCAATAAAGACTACCACAAACTTATCCAAAAACGCACTAAATACTTGATTCATCAAACACATGAATGCAGCTGGAGCATTTGTTAATCCAAAAGGCATCACAGTGAACTCATAATGCCCATAACGTGTTCTAAAAGTTGTTTTATATATATCCCTTTTAGCTATTCTTAGCTAGTGATAACCCGATCTTAAATCAATTTTTGAAAAGATCCCAGCTCCTCTCAATTGATCAAATAAATCGTCGATGAGGGGTAACGGGTACTTGTTCTTAATGGTCACCTTATTTAGTTCCCTATAATCAATACATAATCTTAGACTGCCAACTTTCTTCCTTACAAAAAGAACTGGAGCCCCCCAAGGGGAAACACTAGGTCGGATATAACCCTTGTCCAACAATTTCTCAAGCTGAGACTTTAATTCTTCCATCTCCTTCAGAGCCATGCGATAAGGGGCCTTAGAAATCGGTCCCGTCCTAGGCACCAAGTCTATTGTGAAATCAATTTCTCGTTAAGGTGGCATGCCGGGAATTTCATGAGAGAAAACATCTATAAATTCATTCACAACTGCAATATTCTTAGGATCCTCCTCCTTCTTCCTCACTTGGCTGATATGACATACGTACACAGGGTGTCCTTGCCTCATGAGCCTTTGCAATTCTATGGTCAACACCAAATTCGTTCGCGGTCCTTTTTGAAATTTCCGATATCTAACCGTTTCCCCTCTTGGTCCTTCTAGCGTCACTCTCTGCTCCCTACATTCTATAGTGGCTTTATATTTTCCTAACCAGTCCATCCCCAAAATTACCTCTAAGCCTTCCATATGTAACACATACAAGTCACTAGGAAAAATGACCTTCCCTATTCTTAAGGGCACTTCCTTATACAATCTATCACAATTGTACAATCTTCCCGATGGAACAACCACTATATAAGAAACTTTTTTAAATGTTCCTTAATTCAACTCCTCTACTTTACTCTTTGCAAGAAATGAACATGTTGCACCCGAGTCAAAAAGTACATTAACAGCAACAAAATGAATGGTGAACGTACTTGTAACTACATCCGTTGCTTGGTTAGCTTCCCTTGCACAGACCGCAGTTACCCGTCCACCAAACGGCTGTGCATTTATTCCTTCCACTTGATTACCCCCACGTTGCATACCTGACCCTTCGATCCGGTTTCCATCCACCCGTCCTTGTCCCCCACTAATAGGTCGTTGAAACCTCTGAGCATTCATACTCCCTATGTCCCCTCTTGTGGCAAAAATTACATTCAACCAAATTCCCATCACAATCCTTTCCAGGATGGTTTCCCCTGCATCTCCTACAGAAATACTTCCTTTCATTGCCATCTAGGTCCAGTAATGGCTTAGCAGGCTTTGCGTCTCCCCTAAACCCAGAATTTTTACTAGACCTACTTCCCTGAAAATTTCCGAAGGTTTTAGCTTTCTTCTGATAAAAGTCCGACGAACTCCCTGATGTCTGGCCTGCAATCTCCTTCCTCTTCTCAGGGACCTTACCCTTCTATTTTTCCTTCTCCTTCCTCAAAATGTTCCCTATTTGAGACGCACGCTTGTACATCTGTTCCAGGGTATTATAGCGGTCGCTCTCAATATGTTTTTGAATGTCATATGACAATCCCAGTTCAAATCGCTGCATCTTTTTCTCCTCAGTGGGAATATCGTCAGGACAGTACTGAATATTCCACAAACTTTCGGTAATATTCATCAACAGTCATGTCTCCCATCTCCAAACGAGCGAACTCTTTTGACTTATCTTTTCTCACGTGCAAAGGGTAGAATTTCTCTCGCATAGCCCTTTTAAACAAATCCCAATTAATGACTCCATCAGCTTTTTCTAATAACCCAGATCTACTATTTGCCCACCAATAGTCGACTTCACCAACCAAATAAAACGCAGCCTAGTTGACCTTCAGTTCCTTTGGGCATTCAACCACATCAAAAATTTTGTCAAATTCCCTTAACCAGAGCTCGAGTTCCGATAGTTCCCCCTTCCTATTGAAAGTTGAGGGTTTGCTCTGACTGATCCTCTTACTCATATCAGAGGCTAATTCCGACACAAATCTCTCTCGTGGAGTGCCCACATCCGCAAGACCTCTTACTAAACTCCTAAGTGTACGGTTGGCAATACTTCTAGACAGTCTTTTCCTAGAAATCGGTGGCATCTTCTGCAAGTGAAAGAAAAGGTACTAATCAAAAGAATGTCCTAAGGTTCGAAAGTTTTGGAGAAAGAACAGAGTTTGCCGAGTTTTTTACTTAACATTTAATTACTTATTTATTAGTACATAGGTGTATTTATTCATATGTGTGTGTGTGTGTATATATATATATATATATATATATATATATATATATATATATATATATATATATATATATATATATATATATATATATATATATATATATATATATATATATATATATATGTATACATATATATACATACATATATATATATATATATATATATATATATATATATATATGTATATATATATATATATATATATATATATATATATATATATATATATATGTATACATATATATATATATATATACATATATATATATATATATATATATATATATATATATATGTACATATACATATATATATATATATATATATATATATATATATATATATATATATATATATATATATATATATATATATATATATATATATATATATATATATATATATATATGTACATATATATATATGTATATCTATATATATATATATACATATATATATATATATACATATATATATATATATATATATATATATATATATATATATATATATATATATATATATATATATATATATATATATATATATATATATACATATATATATACATATATATATACATATATATATATATATATATATATATATATATATATATATATATATATATATATATATATATATATATATATATATATATATATATATATATATATATATATATATAACTTAATAAAATACTGTAAAAGTGTTTCAAATATATAATGCACATCACACCTCATTGGAAGAAGAACATAATCTTATTATAATATTGATATTCCCTAATACATCATAACTGATTCACGCAAAGAATTTACATTATTCATAGAAGATAATAACTTAAAAGAAAATAACTAAAGGAAAGGTACTAAGGAGAGAAGTAAAGCATTTAACGCCAAGCGTCCAAAAAGTCAACAGTCTCGTCGTAACTTGCTATATCAAAGTCTTCATCATCCCCGTCTTTCCCAGAATCCGAGCTGGAATTCGAATATGCTTCTTCTGATTCACTGTCACTATCCCTAGGGTGGTTTGTTGGTACTTCCACTTCGGGGTCCTCCTTCTCTGACCACCCCCTATCATACCCAGTCTCATAGTCATACAAATCATAATGCAACCCCCAATTCCTTCTCTCATCTTCGCTGGAAATCTCTATATAAGTAAGTGGTTCCTGCAAAGGCTCCCACATTTCAATATCAGTTTCAGACTGAATCTGGGGTTCCACTCATGGTAGATCAGGTAAGATCCGTTCCTCCATTGATTTCGCAGCTCGTTCAGGTTCATACCCTAAGTTGAGTTCTCCCTCTTCCATGGGTTCTTCCTCTTCTAGGGGTTGTTCTCGATGATTATCCCTACTAGGATCCCCTTGTGTAAGTCCTTTTCCCTTCCTAGTCTCAGATAAATGATGCAACCTATTTATGTCCAGCTCTAAGTCGTAACATACCCTTCTGGCTTTTGTTCTAACCATCAGCATCCTTTTTCCTGGATACTTTCACCATCCCTTATCCTCCAAATATCATCATTAGAGACTTCTCTCCAAACAATCTCTGGGTTAAACATTGGTGTTTCCCTAGAGTCACTGGGGGTGTGTGAGTCCATAGGTGCTTTTCCCTTATTCATATTTCCTGATTCTACACGAAAGAACAAAAATAAAATATTACTTATCACCTAACAACATACAACACAAACACATATCAACAAATTTACGTTCTAAGGACTACTTCCCAACTGTCTACTAATGTTGTTTATTCCTTTATCATATGAGGAACGTTGGCTCTATTACCAATTGTAATGGTCCGGTTTAAGTGACCTGAAAATCCATATGAAAATACAAACTCCAGTTCACTCTTTGTACTCTAAAGAAGACTTTTCTCTAGGATCGTCAACGTTTCGTCGATAAAGAAATATAGCTAAAACAGAAAACAGTACCAACGTGAAAGAAAATATGTAAGCGGAAGCTCTTACGTACAACTCGAGAGCCTAAAGGCCTCTCGACAAACTAATTGAAATAAGCGGAAGCGAAAAGAAAACTACACTATCTATTGTTACATAAGTACAGAGTTTCTTTCTACTCATAATCCAACACAAAAAGATAATAGCATAGTCTTGATGATTACGGGTTCTAAGTCGAGACCTAACTCCAAACTCCACCTGCAATCAACCAACTAGTCGTCGTATGACAACACACAGTAGGTTCCAAAGAAACAAACCAATACACGTCAGAGACTTCATACAAATATCAATCGGGTTGAACACAAGCAATATGTTTATCCTAGCATGCATAGACTCTAATACATTTATTATTAGTTAATCTCGACTTGTAACGTTGCCCGTCTTGTTCGGGTCGTTCAAGTATAAATCATTCAGTATTAGATAATTCCAACTTGTAACGTTGCCCGTCTTGTTCGGGTCGTTCAAGTATAAATCCAAATCATTTTGGAGGAATACACTTGGGAGAGCTAATCCCAAGGCAACCACCGACCTAAGACGTTGCCTGTCCTGTTCGGGTCGTCAAAGGCTAAAGTATGCGTACTCTCATGGTGACCGTAATGATCCATAACTGCCATGGGAACAATAATTGTAATAATCCAAAAAATTACGTTAACCCCTTTGGGTAACATAATCCAACTAAACGTCAACCCCTTTGGGTGACAACACATAAATTCTCAATTTCCAATTAATTTCTTTCAAATTATTTGAAGTGTCTAATCCTTATGTGATTTAATATACCTCGATTAGAAATGAAACGACACTACTTGCACAACCACATAAACAGTATGTTCTAAGCGTGTACCTTTAAGCGCTAGAACCAAACGATATTTAAACACGATAGATATTTTGCCCTCTTATGAATCGAGGTCCTAAATATCACACACATACAAAACAATCACGTATTAGAACGTGTTTACACATTTAATCCACTCCATACTACTAAGACTTCACTAGGATTTGATAATTTTAAATTTTTTCATCAAATACCTAATAGTTCTAGTTTTGTAAATTTTTACCAGAAACTTAAATGATCGATTTGGACAGTTTAATAAATTCAAATAAAATATCCAACATCGCCGCTGCGTTCGAAACGCGTCAATTACCTTGGGTACCAAATTTCATGATTTCTAACATCCAATTACTATTTTTAATTATTTTAAGTGTCTAACGAGTTTTTAACGCATCGGTACATAAAACAACGGAACACGACTAACATTTCCGGATCGGCACCTTTACCGAGACAGAACTGCTGCTGCCCGAAATTTTTTTTATCATTATTATTATTATTATTATTATTATTATTATTATTATTATTATTATTTTATTTTTTTTTATATATACATTATTCAAGTGATTAAGCTTTTAAATCCCATGACCAAAATACATCTAACAAGGTCACATTCACAAAATCCTTCAAGAAACTTAAAATTTCATAAATTATGATAATTAAATTAAATACATAATTCTCTTGACAAATTAAAATTTTGTAGAGAATCATAAAACCAAATCACCCTTTTAAATCAAAACGTATATGTATAAACACAATCCTTCAAACAAATCAAATTTTGCTAAAGGATTTATAATCTCTTGAATAAGTACACTACTTGGTCTATACCATTTAAATTTCATCTAACAATTGAAATTTTGTTAGAGAAAAGTAAACCATAAAATAAATTATTTAAATATCATTGTAACTTTGATTCTTAATTCTTATAACAATTTTAAATTTCGTTAATGAATATTCATCAAGAAGTTCTTTTCTTAATTTTTTTTAACAAATTAAAGTTTATTAAAAGATTATTAGAGAAAATTTTCATATATAAAAGAAAAATATTCATTCCTCTTGTAAGTCATTGGATATCATCATACATAAAATATAATTCTTTTTAGAAATCTTTGTATATAAAATCTATAATTAACAATTCAATTAAACTTACCCTTTGATCAAAAGATTGGATTGAACAACAAGAATTTTTTTTTCCTTTTGAATGTGCCGAATTCAAGGAGCAAAAAGGGAGAAAATTTCTTAATTTTTTTGTTTACTTGATGTTTTGAAATGGTGAGGAAAATCAAAAGAGTTTAAGGATTAATAGGCACTTAAGATAATGGTCATAATTGTGCCATAATACACAATTATAAGAGGAGTTACAAGACTCCTCCCATGCCACCACCAACCGGCCACCCCCTCAATTTCCCCTAATTATTTTTTAAAATTAATTAATTAATTACGTAATTATTATGATATTGTTAAAACAGAAAAGAAACGTCACGCGATGACATCGTACGTGAAAAAACTCGTTACCGTTAAAATTTAATTTACTTTATTCTTATAATTATATATGTAAAATAGTATAATTTAATAATCTTATTAATTTTTTTATCTTATTATATTTTCTTTTTAAACCTGATAAATTACGGGGTGTTACATCACCATTAAGAACCGTTATCCTTTGCGTAGGATAGATGATTTTTTTGATCAGCTAGGAGGTGCTCAGGTGTTCTCAAAGATTGATTTAAGGTCTGGATATCATCAATTGAGGATAGCCAAGGAGGATGTTCCTAAAACAGCATTTCGGACCCGATATGGACATTATGAGTTTTTGGTGATGCCATTTGGGTTAACAAATGCACCTGCATTATTTATGGATTTGATGCAGAGGTATGTTCGTCCTTATTTGGATAAATTCGTGGTTGTTTTTATCGATGATATTTTGGTATATTCAAGGAGTAGGGAAGAACATGAAGAACACTTGAGAATGATTCCGGAGCTTTTGAGAAAAAGAGAAATTTTATGGGAAGTTTAGTAAGTGTGAGTTTTGGCTTGAGGAAATTTCTTTTCTAGGTCATATGGTGTCTAAGGTGGAATTTCTATAGATCCTGATAAGATTAAAGCAATAACGGACTGGCCGACTCATAGAAATGTGACTGAAGTTCGGAGCTTTATTGGATTAGCTGGGTACTATAGGAAATATGTTGAAAACTTTTCTAAGGTTTCTCGTCCCATGTTTAAGCTGTTGAAGAAAGGGATACGATTTCTGTGGAATGAGAGGCACACAATTTCTTTCGAGGAATTAAAGAAAAGACTTACTACCGCCCCTGTTTTAGCAATGCCTAATTGTAGCAAGCCATTCGAGGTCTATTGTGACGCTTCATTCAAAGGTTTGGGTCGTGTACTTATGCAAGAAGGAAAGGTCATAGCTTATGCATCAAGGCAGGTAAGGCCACATGAGGTGAATTACCCCGTGCATGACATTGAACTTGCTGCAGTGATCTTTGCTTTGAAGTTGTGGAGACATTATTTGTATGGGTTACCGTGTAAGATCTACACTGATCATCAAAATTTGAGGTATTTCTTCAACCAAAAGGAATTGAACATGCGCCAAAGGTGGTGGCTTAAGGTTATTAAGGATTATGATCTTGAAATTGTGTACCACCCTAGAAAAGCGAATAAGGTAGCTGATGCCTTGAGTAGGAGACCGAAGGTGTCTGTGAATGTCATTAGGTCTGTACCATGGGAGTTGTATCGTGAGATGCAGAGTTTGGGATTAGAGATTTGTAGTCGACACGAGGTTGGTCATTATTTGGGAGCAATGACTATACAACCCACTTTGTTTGATCGTATAATTGAGGCACAACTTGAGGATCCATAGATTGTTGAGTTGATCCATAGAGTTGAGGAAAATGAGACTGATGCTTTTGATTTAGGAGAAAGAGGACAGTTGAGTATTAACGGTAGATTGTGTGTTCCAAATCAATTTGAATTGAAGAATGAGATTCTGAAGGAAGGTCATCAAAGTTTATTTCATTTGCATCCAGGTCGAGATAAGATGATTGAAGAGAAAAAAGAGATATTTTGGTGGAAAGTTCTAAGGAAAGACGTCTCTGATTTTGTATCTAAGTGCCTAGTCTGCTAGAGGGTAAAGTTCGAGAGACAAAAGAGTTCAGGGTTGCTTTAACCGTTGCCTGTCCTAGATTGGAAGTGGGACTCGATTTCTATGGACTTTGTGGTAGGGCTACCAAGGACCCAGCGAGGGAATGATGTTATTTGGGTCATTTTTGACAGATTGAACAAGGTCGCTAGATTTATGCCGATGAAGAATACTTGGGGGGCCAAGCAACTAGCAGATGCCTATGTCCGAGAGAATTTCAGACTTCATGGTGTTCCGAGGACTATAGTATCGGATAGGGATCCGAAGTTTTTATCGAGGTTTTGGGAAAAGTTGCAGGAAGCTTTAGGGAGTAAGTTGTGCTTGAATACTGCTTTTCATCCTGCGACTGATGGTCAGACTGAGAGAACTATTCAGACTTTTGAGGATCTTTTGAGATGTTGTGTGTTGGACATTGAAGGTTCTTGGGAAGATAAATTACCGATGGTGGAGTTCGCCTACAACAACAATTTCCAATCTAGTATTAGGACGGCATCGTATGAAGCTCTTTATGGGAGGAAGTGCCAAGTACCTTTGTGTTGGGATTTGATGGATAGGACCATTCCCGAAGGTCCAGATGTGATTCCGGAATCCATTGATGCTCTGAAGATTGTTCAACAAAACATGAGAGCAGCACATAGCCAACAAAAGAGTTATGCTGATAATCGTCGAAAGATGTTGCAATTTGAGGTTGGTGACAAGGTTTTCCTAAAGGTTTCACCTACGAGGGGTGCCCAGCGTTTTGGAGTTCGGGGAAATTAGAGTCCAAAATTTATTGGACCTTTTGAGATCTTGATGAGAGTCGGGGAAGTTTCTTATGAGTTGGCTTTACCTCCAAGTTTAGCAAAAGTTCATAATGTGTTCCATGTTTCACAGTTGAGGAAGTATGTTCATGATCCATCTCATGTTCTAGCTCACGAGTCGCTTTCGATTGAGCTGTTTTTGGTGTATGAGGAACGACCAATCAAAATCTTAGATACCCGAGTAAAAGAGTTGAGAAATTCGAGGATTCCATTGGTCAAGGTTTTGTGGTCAAACCACGGGGTTGAAGAGGCGACTTGGGAAATAGAGGTCGACATGAGAGAGCATTATCCTAACCTTTTTGGTAAGTCCTAGTTTCGGGACGAAACTATCTAAAGGGGGAAAGAGTTGTAACAGGCTCAAATTTCGAAGATTAATTATTCCGAAATTTTTTTTCGAATTCCTAATCCTTTGGTTATCTAATTCAAATCACCTTTAATTCCTAAACCTTATTCTGATTTTGTAATATCTTCTAAATACTAAACTTTATATATATATATATATATATATATATATATATATATATATATATATATATATATATATATATATATATATATATATATATATATATATATATATATATATATATATATATATATATATATATATATATATATATATATATATATATATATATATATATGTGTGTGTGTGTGTGTGTGTGTGTGTGTGTGTGTGTGTGTGTGTGTGTGTGTGTATATATATATATAGATATATTCTTAAATTTCTTTTTAAGCACTAAAATATTATTTTATTATTTTATATTACGAAAAGTAAAATTTTGATATTATATTTACGGTTTTATTAAAACGTTACGTTTCAATTTCGTTTTCTTAAACTAACTTTACTAATTATCATTTTAACCTTATAACTTTGGTTTAATTATTTTATACCTAAAAATTAACTACATTTTTCTTATTAACTTTAAGTATAGTTTTAACCAAAATTTTCTAAGTAAACTATCATATTATCATAATCAAACCTTAATCATACTTTTCCATTAATCTAAAACATTTCACTAGTATAACCTAGAACAAAAATTTGATGAACCAAAATCGTTTCTACATCAATCCATAATGTTCATCACTTACACAAGCTATCACCGTTTCCTTACACAAGTTAACCTTCTTCTCCAAACTCTTACACATCCACTTTCACACTCCAATTCTTACACATTCACTTACACACTCTAAATCACTTACACAAGTTAGTCTTCTTTTTCATACAATCTTATGAACTAAAAAGTTGCCCAAAACCCATTATAAATACCCCTCCTTAGCCATGAGATCACTTGCACCCCCATCATCAAATCTTTCTACCATTCTTTCTTATATCTTCACTTCATTAACATCTTACTAACTTTATACCTTTTTTATCAGTTGAAGAATCAAATGAAGATGGAGCTTGATCTTATCACTTCTTAAGCCAATAATCATCAACTTTTGAAAAGTCAAGTATTATCTTTTGGAGCTTGGATATCATTTTCTTTGGGAGCTTGGATATCATTTTCTTTTGGGTAATTGAAGATCTACTTTTTTGAAGCTTGGAGCCTTGAAGACTTTCTCTTTTGGAGCTTATTTCTTTAAGTTTTTCTTTTCCTATTATTATTCTCTTACTTGGTTTAGCACCACCTTTGGAGGAAAATGGTACACATTTTTTAACTCTCTCGTTATGTGATATTTATTTATGGTTACTCGATAATATAAAAGCATGATCAACATTATTTATTTTAGTCATTTAAACTTTACATGGTAATATTAAAGTCATATCAGTTTAGTGATATTTTCGTCAAAACAATAATACTTTTGGGACACTCGAAAAAAGTCATATATATGAAAATTTTTGATAATATAGATATATATGAATTTTACTAGTTAAATAAACTTATGTGTTTAAAATGATTTCGTATCATCTTGGTGTTTTTGATAAATTTCTATTTTTTGTATTATGGACTCAAGTAATTATAAATAATTATTAATCGCTTTATCGGTAAAATAGTCAAACAAATTTGTTAAAATGCTTAGCGTTGTTTTTCTCGAAAACTCATTTCATTTAGATTTTGGACCCTTAATAACTTGTTGGATTATGTTTTTTATAGTTATGATAGGTCCGTTTTACTATTTTACTGATTATTTGATAAAATACATTATTAAGTACGTAGAAATATTACTCTTGACTTTTATGATTATTTTTTGACATAATAATGACTTAGTTTAGCCTTGAGAATCTTAGTATAGCTACGAAAATTTGTTTTTTAATTAATATTAATTTATTAGATACTAGTAATTTGTTTCTATTAAAAGGGTAAAATTGTCAAAATTTTGACTCGTGGAAGTTTGACTTATAAGAATGTAAACTATTTCGGTTTAGAGTCTTGTTTGATATTGCATGATATTGATTGTATGACTCTGATAGTAAGGTAACGTCGAACCATGGACCGACATGTAAAATCCCGGCGTCCGTGTTAGCCAGCACGTAAAATGCGGTGTCAGACAGGGGGTCGGCGAAAAACCCATCCTGTAAAGTCTCGAGCATAACAGTATTGAGAGGAGTGACGACTCCCACCACAGTTAGGGTTTAGGACTACGGTCCTCACCTAACCAAACCCTTACATATATCAGTAGTCATTATTATTGTGATCTTGTGATGTGCTATGATGGTAAAATTATGAGGCTTTATTGAATTTGATTAAATAAGCATTAAGGTTACCAAGTATTTAGAATGTAACTTAGCGGCTTAGTAAAGGTCAATAATGAGTCATAACCTTCTTTATTGTGCTTGATGATTATTCTGTAAGCATGATTTAACTATCACATCATAAGCTTGTTGAGAAAATTATACTCGGCTGTATCACTGACCAATTTAATTGGCTATCATCCGTATTATTGATGACAGTATTTTGCAGGAAAATTTTGCTCAAGTTTCGATCCAAGCCACAACTTTAATTATTCTATCGAGGACGTAGCTGCGTTGATTTTACTTGATGACTTTGATGACTATATTGTACTTATGTTTTTTTTATCGTATTTAAGCAAACCTTATTTTATATTTTCTCAGTTGTAAGATTTTTTTTTTTAACTTATGTTTTGAACGGTTTTAGTTTAAATGGTTTTTAGCAGTTTGGCGTTTTACACTTCCACGTTATTCATGTTAAGTATAATTATTAATGTTAATTATGTATCGAGAGTGCCGCTCCTGCTACACTGCTCCTGCTACTTCTTTATACTCAAAGCAAAAAACAATCCTTGTTCTTTTTTTGACTACTTGTAATTTAGCATGAACACCATGTTTACATAAAGGAATTCCTTTTACAATTGATGTTCTAAATTGAGATGATGACGAAGGAGAATACATGTTCAACATCAAATTAGTTTAGAGATAAAATGAAAATGAAAAAAGAAAAATAAATGAGAAGAAGTTGGAAGAAGAATTAAAATGGAAGAACAAAGTGAGGAAATGAATTAAAAAATCTGCAAAAAAGAATGAAATAGAGGAAGGAGATGAAGCCTGCTGTGCAACGGTCAAAAATGACCTTTTCTCCCGGTTATAAACCAGTCCGGTATACCAGCGGAAAAAACGTCTTAAACTTCGTATTATTCATGGTTAATTGAAAGTTCGTATTATTGTTGGAAAATCAGTGAAAGTTCGTATTATTCAGGGTAATTTTTCCTAAAGTTATTTATTTATTTTAAGTCAATTAAATTCGTTGTAATTTCAATTCCTAGAAATTTGGATTAGGTTGCAAAGACTTATAATTTCATAGCGGTACTTCTAATCTCAAGTTTTATTCATATAAAACATTTAACAATCTAAAAGCGTTAATGTCTTAAGAGATGTCGAGTCTTAAGGAGATGACAACGAATATACTTAGATTAAAAAAATTTATAGGGGTTTATTCCGAAGATTTCAAAAGAAAATGCTATGTTTGCTCACCACTCTCAACGTTGCGTATGTAATTTTTACATTAAGGCTGGAGGAGAAAGAAGATGAAACAATTGAGGAGATGTGAAAAAAGAATAAATAGGACAACGATGATTTTACTTGCCGTGGTCATATGTTGAACGGTATGGTTGATTCTTTATATGATGTTTATTAAAATGTGGAGTCCGCAAAAGAATTGTTGAATATTCTAAAAGGTAGATGCATGGCAGAGGACGCCACAAGTAAGAAATTTCTTGTCTCTAGTTTTAACAATTATAAGTTTGTTGTTTTCCACCCTATCATGGACCAATTCCATGAGATGCAACACATTTATTCAAACTTACAGCATCATTATATTAATATGGATGAAGTGTTTGTTGTGTCAAGTATAATTGATAAACTACCTTATTCTTGGAGAGATGTTAAGAACACTTAAGCATAAGGAAGAGGATATTGATATAAATCAATTAGGTACTCATCTTCAAATTGAAGTGAGTATAAGGGCTCAAGAGAGTGGGGGATCTAAAAACTCTAATATCTGATCCATTAACATGATTGGGGAAACTTCCTACAAAATGGAAAGAGGAAAGGCCAACATGGCAACTTATCCTAAAAGGAAAAGTTGCAAAGACCACACCACCTCACAAGTCTTGTTGGATTTTTGGAAAGTTGGGACACCAAAAGAATGACTGTTTCAGCCACAAGCATAGGATGAAATCCCTCGAGGAAAAGAAGGGAAACGAATCATCTAATAGTAATATTAATTCTTAACATGAAAGGTGTTACCTCACAAGGTGATTTAAATTTTGGTTTGAATTTAAATCAAAATTATTCAAGTTTGAATGATTCAATTTTGAATGTTGTGCAGGATGAAGTTTCATAGTGGATGGATTCAAGGGCCACATGGCACGTGTGCAAGGAAAGACACTTATTCAAGACCTATTCTAAGGTTGTAGGAAATTTTGCCAGAAGAGAATACAATGGCAAACAATCTCTACAACACAAGACCCAAATCACCTATAAATAAGAAGAATCTTATCTTAGTGGGTGCATAATAAATCGATAAAAAATGTGAATGCCAATGATTGTCATATTTGCGATACATCTTTCCGTGAAAAAACATAATTGGTGATAAGGATTCAAGAAAACAGATCAATCTTTTTTACTACTTTACCCCTAATAATAAAGATTATAAGCTTTAGTGGCAACTAATAGTCACGTGATATAGCATGCAGCGCACCATACTGAATAAGGAGAGATGAGTCACCTCTCTGAAGTTGAGGAATTGTTAACTTTCAATTATGAAAGGATTGGAAGATATTTTGGAATTTTCTTGTAGAAATAGTTTGACAATAAAGATAAGATAACCGTGTATGAAATGAAAAATTGATCATTTAAGCAATCAGATGAAGTTAGAGAACACATAGTAAGAAAAGGTATTTTGCGAATTACTATGACTGGAACTTTCATTATAACTTGGTGGTTGAGATAAGTTCTGGGATTGTGCAAACAGAAGTTTTTAAAGAATCGGTACCTGAAAAGTTTTTCCAAATCCATATAACATATTGTGTACGACGCAACTATTTGCGTATTTCGATACACTTACTAGCATTTTCTCCCTACATAGTTTAGTGAAGTACCTGTAAATGATGAACAATCGGTGGTATATGTAGACTAAGATCAAAACCTTGATTCTAAACGGTTCTTTCTATTGTTCAATTTCACTAACATTCTATTGTATCTTTAGTTGCATGAATCACACAAAGATGTATATGGGTTGACTGGCAAACCTTTAGATAGACTTTAATGTGCCCGATAGATTATACGATGAGATATGCTCGTTGGTAAAGGATGTTTTTCTGAAAGAGAATACAACGAATAATTTCTACAACATAAGAAACAAATAACTGCTCTCAGATTACCTATAGAGAAGAATGAATGTTGTCGTAGCGGGTGCATGATATATCAGTAAAAAAATGTAAATACAATATTTGGCATATTTCAAATACATCTAGATGGACAAGAAACATAATTAGTGATAAGGTTTTAAGAAAACAGATCCAATATTTCCTACTTTGCCCCTAAATAAAAAGATTATACGCTTTAGTGGAAACTGATAGTCACATGAGATAGCATGTAAAGTAGGGATGCAAATGGGGCGGGGCGGGTATTAGAATTACCATCCCCATCCCCATTTGTTAATGCAATCCTCATTTCCATCGCCGCGGCGAGTATAATTTTTTTCCCCGTCCCCGCCCCGATGGGTTTGTATCTAAAACCATCCCCGCCCCACCACCCATATGGGTATCCATCCCCGTGTAATACCGGAAACCGGGTATCCGGTTTCCCAAAATTTGTACATATTTTGAGGCGGGGGGCGGGTATGGGGCGGGTTTCACCTAAAATCCATCCCCATCCCCGCGGTGGGTATGAATTTTATACCCGTACCCGCCCCATGACCCATCAAACCGGGACCCTTCCCCTCCCCGATGGGGCGGGGATGGGGCGGGTCTTCTATTAGACCCGCCCCGCCTGCATCCCTAATGTAGAGCACCAAATGGAGAAAGGAGAGATGAGTCACCTCTCTAATGTCACTACTATATTAACGAGCAATGGCGACGCTCTATTGCGACGGTTAGTTATGAATCGTAGCAATAGATACTCTATTGCGACAGTTAGGACTCTATTGCGACAGTTAGGACCCTATTGCTACGGTTATTTTTAAACCGTCGCAATAGACCACTTATTGCTATGGGACGGATACCTATTACTACGGTTGTGTATAAACCGTCGCAATAGACCTTATACTAATAACTTTTTTTTTCATTTCCCTCTCAAAACTGAACCCCAATCCCTCATAATCCCATTCCCTCCCTCGAAATTTCAGGTATAAATATAAATTCTTACGGGCAACAACTTCTAATATACCAAGTAGTGTCGTCAAAGATAACCGTGGAAGCAAGGTTACGGTTGGGAGAGGCGGAATATTGAAAGTTCAGCATCTGGTCTCCATTGCAAGGCAATCACACCCACACTTGATGGAGCTAATGAAGAAGAGGAATTATATCAAAGTTGAAGTTCTTTGTTGATGATGAAGTCCTTTTGCAATGTTGCATGTATCAAAACCACTAATTGAACTAATTAGAGTTGGTGCTTTATTTTGTATTAGAGTTGATGAATTATATCAAAGTTATATATATTGGTGCTTTATTTTGTATTAGAGTTGATGAATTATATCAAAGTTAATTATATATATAAATATGTATATAATTTATAGCTTTATCAAGGCGTTGCAATAGAGAGCCATTACCATCGCCATAGACCCATTGGAACGGATAAAACATGGGGTTGCAATAGGTTGCAATGACCGTCGCAAAAGACTTATTATAACAGTTGCAAAGTGACCATCGCAATAGGTCTATAGCGACAGTGATAAGAACCTATTGCTACGGTTATAGTGAGACCGTAGCAATAGATCTATAGCGACGGTGATAAGAAGCTATTGCTACGGTTAAATTGAAACCGTCGCAATAGATAGCTGAACCGTCGCAATAGACCTATACCTACGGCCACAAATGCGACGGGTATGGAACCGTTGCTATAGACCTATTGCAACTGTTATTGAACCTATTGCTACGAGTATTTGGGGTAGTAATAGCTCGTTAATGTAGTAGTGTGTTGAGGCATTGCTCACTTGCAGTTATAAGAGGATTGGAAGATATTTTAGATTTTTCTCGTAGAAATAGTTTGACAATAGAGATAAAATAAATAATTTAAGCAACAGATGATTTACAAAACACTTATTAAGAAAGTGATTTGTGGCGAATTACTATGATTGGAACTTTCATTATAACTTGGCATTTGGGCCAAGTTCAGGAAAGTGCTAAAAAAGGTTTTTAATGATCTAGCACTTGAAATTTTTTTCCAAATCCATATTAAAATATTGTGTACAACACAATTATTTCTGAATTTCCATACACTTCCAGCATTTTCTCCCGGCACAGTCTAGTAAACTACCTCGAGATGATGAACAATCAGCAGTATATGTAGAGGAAGATCAAAACCCTCAGTCAAAGCAGTTCTTTAAGATGCTCAATTTCACTAACATTTTGTTGTATCTTTAGTTGAAAGAATCACACAAACATGTATATCATAGTTGCTCAACAAACCTTTGGACAAACTTTAGTATGCCCAAGAAATTATACGAAGAGGTATTTTCTTTTGTAAAATAAGTTTTGTCATAAGAGAATACAATGACAAACAATGTCTACAACATTAGAAAGAAATAGCTGCTATCGGATTACCTATAGATATGTTTGAATGTTGTCCTAGCGGGTGCATGATATATCACAAAAAAATATGAATGCCAATCATTGTCATATTTGTGATACAGCTAGATAAGGAAGAAACATAATGGATGATAGAGTTTGAGGTATAACAGGTATATTTATTTTTATTTACATGATTTTACTATTTATATTTAAAATTTAGTTTCCATTGACATCTTTTCCATTAAAAAAATAATCTAGAAAACTAAAAATCCAAGAATTTGCAATCATCAAAGATCAGTAGACGTAAAAGGTCAAAGTTTGATATGCTGAGATAATCTATATATTCCAAGTAGCTTTAGAAATGAATTTTAATTATCACCAGTGGAAAAAAACCCTATTCGCTGCATGTCATTTGTTGCGGTTTCCTTAGACGCAACATTAAATAGCAAAAAGAATTTAGAAAAATAAAATCAATTAATTGTTGCGGTTTTACATGAGCCCGTAGCAAATACTCAGTTGGACTATTAATTGTTGCGGTTTTACTAGAGCCCGCAGCAAATAGCTCTTTCAATTGCTGCGGTTTTTCGACAGTCCGCAGCAAATACTCAGTTGCTTCACTCAATTGCTGCGGTTTTTGTATATGCCCGCAGCAAATATACTCTTTCATTTCACAAAATTAAAACCCGCCAACATTTCATTTCACAAATACTTTACTATACGTAAACTGTAGTATCTCTCAAACCCACCATTTTCGCCATTCAACGTTTCATTCTTCATCTTCATCTCTTCTAAAAACAATAAATTCTTCATCATCTACTGCTTTCTTCGCAAACTGATTCATAAACCCATTGAAAAACACTCGAAAAACACTGTACGTAACAGTTTCTTCAAACTCCTATTCTTCATCTTCTTGGTTCATAAACCCATGAAATATAATATTTTGGTCTTTTTCATCTTCAAAACCCACGACATTAAGGTATTTTTTCTCTTTTTAATTTGTTAAGCATTTAAGTTTTGCAAGATATTCTTAAAAACTCTCAAAAAATAGGCCAACTGTTTGTATACTAATTTTGTTTCTCTGTTTTTCGCTCTAGATAACATAATCCACGAAATCTAGGTAATTATATTTATTTTACTAATTTGCAAGTTCATATCTTTATTGTTTAACATGTAATTTAGTAATTTAGTGCTAAAGATATCAATTTATTTGTGAATTTTACATTATTCAAGTTTATGTTATTAGTTTGTTAAATATTTGTGTAATTTGTTAAAAATGTGGTTTGTTGTTAATGTCTTTAACTATTAGAATTAGAATATGATTTTATTTACAATGTAAAGCTTAATATTGAAGTATGAAGTATAGAATTAGAATATGAAGTATGCATATTTGGGGTTAAATAGATTTGGTATAAATAAGTATATATTTTTAGGGTTAAATATTTTTCTTATAAATAAGTATATATGTTTAAAAGTTTTGTATTAATTTTGTTTTGAATTAACTAACACTAGTGGAAAAAATTGTACTTGCTGCTCATTATTTGCTGCGGTTTTTTCATATTCGCAGCAATAAAGAGGAGAATGAATAAGGAAAAAAAACAAAAACCTTTAATTGCTGCGGTTAACAAGTGGACCGCAGCAAATATTATTCAAAAAAAATTAATTGCTCCGGTTAAAGCCGAACCGCAGCAAATAGAGCTTCATGATTTCCTTAATTGCTCCGGTTTTTCATGAACCGCAGCAAATAAACCGGGAAAATAACTTAATTGCTCCGGTTTTCTTTGAACCGCAGCAAATGAGCTTTGGAATTTTAAGAAAACCCGCCATAATCATCAGTTTCTTTTTCACAATAAACCCTTCACAAAACCCTTCATACAAAACGATTAAACTGCCTTTTGTTCTCTCAAACGAACCCATTGAAAACCAAAAACCCAGAACTGTACGTTTGCTACTGCTGTTCTACTGCTGCTTTGTTCTCTCAATCAGACGTTTGCTTGTTCTACTGTACGTGTTCATCTTTATTTTCATTCACAAACCCAGAACAAACGTTTGCTTGTTCTACTGTACGTGTTCATCTTCATTGTCATTCACAAACCCAGAAATCAAAAGTTTGCTTGTTCTACTGTGTTCACAAACGTTTGCTTGTTTCGTGCATTTGCTTGTTCTACTGTGTGCACATTCTTCAAAACCGTTGTTTGAAACCAAAGGCATTTGCTTATTCATCTTCAAAACTCACGAATTAAGGTATTATTTCTCTTTTTAATTTCAATAAGCATTGAAATATCTCATTGTTGCTTCTATTCTTGTTGCTGGTCGCATTTGCTTTGTTCTTGTTGCTGGTCGCATGTGATTGTTTTACACTTATTAAAAAATCCCTTGACGTCATTATTCTTGTCTAAATTACAATATACTTTTGCCAGCTCATTGCCTTTTTGTCTATTAAAGAATACAAAATTATTAAGTAAAAGAAAATTCTGCTTAAATCCCTCACAATTCCCTCATTATTCTGATTTCCTGTAAATCGCCATACTCGACATCATAAAACCATTCAATTCCCTCAAAATTATTAATGTCATTTCCTGCAAACCGTAGGAAATTTACATTATTCTTGACTAAGAGTTTATACAACTATTTGTTGAGATTTTAATTTTTCATTCTATTCGATTCTCGACTTCATCATTTACACACTTATTCCAATTAACGAGTAGATCGAGAACACCAATTGAATTTCTAATCGCAACTTTGGAGGTAAATGTTTTGTCTCATGTAACTTCTGGTTGAAGGTAAATTTCTTAGTATTGGTTGTAGCTAACTGTGGAGGTAAAGTGTTAGGTTAGGGATTTTTTTAGCTTATTTTAACAGGATTTTTATTTGGTTTTGGGGTTTTTATAAATGTAACAGTGACCCTTGACTTAATATGACTTTGGTTTTTCTTTTTTTTTTTTATAATAAATTAATAAATATTTTTTATTGAATACAATATACAATAAATTTAAAAGTTGTAGTTGTGTATTATTGGTGTTTGTTTGTTTACTTTTCCCTTGGTATATACTTTAAAGGATAAACCTAGCTAGTCAAATAATTTTACCACATGGATTGATCACTTTTTTTTCTTGTTATAAAAGGCCTACCTAAGAATACGAACTAAGGGAGATGTGGAGGTTTGTTGCTTTTTGTCACTCATACAACTATCAAATTTTGAATTCATTAAGAAAATTAGTAGATCATAAGTCAAATACTTTGACTTATAATTTAAAATTAATTTTAATTCGGATGTTTTGATATTTGTTAAAAATGTGGTTTGTTGTTAATTGTTATACTTATTAGAATTATAAATAAGTATATATGTTTAAAAGTTGTGTATTAATTTTGTTTTGAATCAATTAATCACACTAATTAGGATGACAAACGATCGTTCTTGGATGTATGGAAGCATTGAATCGTCGGAATTTATTGATGGCGTATTAGAATTTTGTAGTATTGCGGTTGAACATCAAGTTAGGACGGGGGGAGTTGGTTTTTATTGCCCATGTGTCAGTTGTGGCAATGTATCAAAGGTAGATAGTGTTGATATCCTTAGGGAGCACATACTTCGACGTGGGTTTAGGCCTCAATATCATGTTTGGGTTTGGCATGGTGAGGAGGGAGTTTACAAAGAGAAAAGTGTTGTTGTGGACGTCAATAATGTGGCCGATGTCAATGAGGATGTAGTAGATCATGTTGATGGGTATGAGACAGATGAAGAGAATGTCGATGAGGATGTGGATCGTGTTGATGAGATGATGGAGGGAGTCGAGGATGAGTTAGGAAAACGTCCTCGTGTTTTTGACTTGTTGACAGAGGCTTCTCAAAAGCCTTTGTACCCTGGATGTACAAAGTTCACCAAACTAACAGCAGTGTTGACAATTTTCAACATTAAGTCAAAGTTCAATTGCAGTGACGCTAGTTTCACAATGTTATTAGAAGCGTTAGGTGAGTTGCTTCCTGAGGGAAATGAACTTCCAAAGTCGACATATTATGCCAAAAAGCTCATGTGTCCTTTCGGCTTAGAGTACCAGAAGATTCATGCGTGTCCGAATGATTGTGTGTTGTATCGGAATGAAAACGAGAACTTAGAAGAGTGTCCTAGGTGTGGGTTATCGCGCTACAAGCGTAAAGGGGCTCGGGATGCTAAAGGACCCCCGGCTAAGGTATTGTGGTATCTTCCAATAATACCTAGATTCAAGCGCTTGTTTTCTATAAAGAAAGATGCGTTAAATTTGAGGTGGCATGCAGATAGGGTGAAGAAAGGTCACTTGCTCACACATCCATCTGATTCTCCGAAGTGGAAGAGTATTGATAGGTTGCATAAGACTTTTGGGGATGAGGTTCGTAATTTAAGGCTCGGACTGTGTACGGATGGAATGAACCCGTTCGGCAATCTTAGTTCTCAACATAGTACTTGGCCGGTACTTTTAGTGATCTATAATTTGCCACCTTGGTTGTGTATGAAGCGTAAGTACATAATGCTTTCGCTTCTTATCTCGGGTCCTAAACAACCTGGCAATGACATAGATGTGTATCTTGCACCTCTCGTTGAGGATTTGAGAAAGATGTGGGATGAAGGCGTTTCAGTGTTTGATGCATATGCTAATGAGGAGTTCACCTTGCGTGCAATGCTTTTATGCACCGTTAATGATTTTCTGGCATATGGCAACTTATCGGGGTATAAGAACAAAGGGAAGAAAGCATGCCCGATATGTATCGATGACATGGAATCCACGTGGATTCCTAAGTGCAAACACGTATTCATGCACCATCGAAAGTTCCTCCCACGAGACCACCAATATCGTAAGAAGAAGAAGTTGTTCAATGGGGAGGTTGAGGACCTTGTAGCTCGTCGACCGTTGACCGGTTATGAGGTTTATGAACAGGTTAAGGGAGTTGAGACTGTATTTGGTAAAACGGGGCAAGTGCAAGGAGGTGAAGGCCGATTATGGAAAAAAGAATCAATCTTTTGGAAGCTTCCATATTAGAGAGATCTACAGGTTAGGCATTGTCTTGACGTTATGCATATAGAGAAAAATGTATGCGATGCCATACTCGGGACTCTCATGAACATTCCGGGTAAGACAAAAGATGTTAGGGCCGTGCGAGATTGGTTTGAATGTAAGGGTCTTCGTCCGGAGTTGTGGGCACATGTTAAGGTGAGTAAGAAAAGAAATAGAGCTGATGATGAAGTTGGTGACAATAAGAAGAAGATGCTTAATGACAAAGTTTATTTGCCTCCAGCTTGCTACACATTGTCCAAAGCAGAGAAGCGGACATTTTGTGAGTGTTTGTATGGCATTAAGGTTTCGTCTGGGTACTCATCCAACATGAAGAGATTTGTTAGCCTAAATGGTGAGCTGAAGTTGGGAAGCATGAAATCTCACGATTGCCATGTAATGATGCAAGTGTTCTTACCAATTGCAATCCGTGGAATACTGCCAAAACATGTGAGATATGCTATTACCGAACTATGTTCGTTCTTCAACACAATTTGTAGTAAAGTTTTTGATCCCTTTAAACTTGATGCACTTCAACTCGACGTGATTGTAACTTTATGCAAGTTTGAGATGTATTTTCCACCTTCTTTCTTTGACATAATGGTTCATCTTATTGTCCATCTCGTTCGTGAGATCAAACTTTTGGGTCCAGCTTTTTTAAGGTGGTGTTATCCTTTTGAAAGACACATGGGTGTTTTACAAAACAAGGTGAGGAATCCAGCACAACCCGAGGGGAGTATGATTCAAGGCACTGTGAGCGATGAGATTAGTAACTTTATAGCCGAGTATTTGGCCATGGCAAAGCCTATTGGACTTCCCACCTCTAGACATGAAGGAAGGCTTGAGGGAAAAGGAACAATTGGCTCCAAATCGGTCACACCTCCTCGAGAAAGCCTTCTACAAGCACACTTGTATGTGTTGCATCATATTCCGGAAGTTCATCCTTTTTGAGTGAGCATTTTGATATATTGCGCGCAAAACATCCTTCTAAAGGGGATAGGGCATTGATGCAGTTGCATAACAAGACGTTTATTAATTGGTTTCATAATCGAGTAATATCCGAAGAACTCAAGGGTGTATCCGAAATTGTTAAGTGGTTAGCTTTTGGTCCTCGTGATGATGTCAACAAATATGAGGGTTACGATGTCAATGGCTTCACATTTTGGACTGAGGGTCAAGACAAGAAGTCATCGTATGTACAGAATAGTGGGGTTTCTATTTTGGCGTCATCTACATTTTACGCGAGTGCGAAGGATCAAGCGCCGGTTGATGCTAAATTGGTATACTACGGGCGGGTACATGAAATATGGGAGCTTGACTACTCTACTTTCAATATTGGTCTTTTCAAATGTAAGTGGGTAGATAATAATCGACGATGCATAAAAAATGACGACCCTTGTGGATTCACTCTTGTAGACTTAGCTCGTTTGCGTGATAGTGAGGAGCCATTCATACTAGCCACACAAGCCAAGCAAGTATTCTACATTGTAGACCCGTCTGATAAAAAATGGTCTATTGTTGTACCGGTAAAAAGAAGCATTCTTGGTATAGGTGATGTTGAGGATGAGGAAGAATATGAAGCTTTTGAAGACTCCCCTCCCTTTATCAATCCAATATCAGTTGATCAAGATGATGTAGATGATGTAGATGTTGGTTATATGCGTGTAGATCACACGGAAGGAATACATTTGAATTAAGTGATTCACAAGGTATGAATTTAAAGCTTTTAAAAGTTTTTTTGGCACTTGGTTTGTTTTGCATGAAACTTTGCACAGAACACTTATTTGTTATATATTATTGTGTTGAACGTACGTATTAGAATTGTAAATCATAGTCATATTCTTAATATTACTTAGCTTATGTTCTAATATATTTCTATCCATACTCTTTCAGGTACTGATATATAATGCATCTATTCAGAGACAAAATTTTCCCCGAGATTGAGACCTCGGATAATGAGCATCGTAGTTACGACAGTGAAGAGGACCAAATTGTGAGATTCGAGCGTATGGCTGAAGACGCTCCACCTCTAGACAATGATTTTGAGAATGAAGACGCCCCACC
Organism: Amaranthus tricolor; assembly: GCF_026212465.1. NCBI lineage: Eukaryota > Viridiplantae > Streptophyta > Magnoliopsida > Caryophyllales > Amaranthaceae > Amaranthus > Amaranthus tricolor. The sequence goes on along the minus strand of NC_080060.1, from coordinate 15,731,772 downwards.
AATGGATGCTCCCACTACCAGTAAGAAAAGAAAAGGGCGAGGTCCTACGAAAAACCTCAAAGTCACGGAACCAATGCATTTGGAATACAATGCATTGGGTCAACCCTGCGGAAAATGGCGTAGGCAATATGGAAAACAAGTGGGCCTATGTATCCGCAAGATTTCCATATTGCACGCATGGAACGAGGTTCCAGAGGGTTTGAAAAACTCTCTATGGAATGATACTGTGGTAAGCAACTTTACTATTTTTACTCATTTAGTTTCATTTTAAAATTAATTTAATTGACAATAACAAATATAAATTTTTTTTGTAGAATCTTTTCCACATAAGCTAATTGTTTTAATGACCGAATTACTAACAAAATTCTCTTATTTGTGAGTTTAGTGCGGTTTACGAGGAGGTAAATTCTTGCGAACCTCCAATAAAAATTGGATGGTTTTGTCCGGAGACGATTTCGGGTAGTAAATGTAGAAATGATCCAGATGTCGTCAGAGCATACATTGAGACTGCTTTGACTAATTCCCTTGCATGTAAACACACATTCATTCTGGCTCCATATTGGGAAGAGTAAGTTTTATTTTTGAAATTGAACTTATCTTTTGATTTTTAAAGTCACCTAATCTCTAATTTGTTGATTTTAAATTTGTGTTTGTAGTTTGCATCGGATACTTTTGATCATATGTCCTTTAACGAACACCGTGCACGTCTTCGACTCATTACAAAAACCTAACAGCCTACCTCGCAACACAAGATTCAAAGCATTGTTGAATGCGTACGTAATATTAATTATTTTACCAATTTGATTTAATTAAGTGTTATATATATATATAAATGGTATTACTTTTCCCATGCGTTTCAGCGCAATGAAAAGAGTGCGTGGACAAATGGGATCTACATCCAGAGCCACATTTCCAAAATGGATAGCAAGAAAGGTACACAAATTCGATTTTATGGGTTTTGTATAGGTTTGGTCAAATGATCATGAAAAGAACACGAAACAACCACAAACACTTAAATAAAATTCTGATCTAGCAAACTGTCGACCAGCCCTCCTTCGGCTCAGCTTCTAGGAGTCCACGGGGATTGTTAGAATGGTTTTAGGACCTTGATAGCTAGATCCAAGTACCAAGATTCCATTTCCACTTTAGCCTAGGTCCTGGATGCATAGGTTTGGTCTCCACGTGTCGTGCAAGGTGGTCTGGTCACTAGTTTGATGCTGTCAATTTCACGTTTTTATTTGTCAATTTCGCGCGTAAAGTAGGTCAAACATGGTTTTTTATGCACGAAACTTGGCACACAACACTATTTGGCATATATTATTGTGTTGAAATGGTTAGAATTGATAATAATAGTCATATGCTAGAAATTAGAAGTTAAGTTGCGATTTTATGCGTTTTTAAGCGTTTTTGTCCATTTCGCGCGTAAAGTAGGTCAAACATGGTTTGTTATGCACGAAACTTGGCACACAACGCATATATTATTGTGTTGAAATGGTTAGAATTGATAATAATAGTCATATGTTAGAAATTAGAAGTTAAGTTGCGATTTTATGCGTTTTTAAGCGTTTTTGTCAATTTCGCGCGTAAAGTACTCAAACTTGGTTTTGATGCGAAACCGGGGCTGATTAAGGCCTTGGTTATGCAAGGATTAATGTTGTGCGTATGCTTTGATTAATGACACAGTCAAAAACTACAAATGATCATGAAAAGAACACTAAACAACCACAAACACTTAAACAAAATTCTGATCTAGCAAACTGTCGACCAGCCCTCCTTCGGCTCAGCTTCTAGGAGTCCACGGGGATTGTTAGAATGGTTTTAGGACCTTGATAGCTAGATCCAAGTACCAAGATTCCATTTCCACTTTAGCCTAGGTCCTGGATGCATAGGTTTGGTCTCCACGTGTCGTGCAAGGTGGTCTGGTCACTAGTTTGATGCTGTCAATTTCGCGTTTTTATTTGTCAATTTCGCGCGTAAAGTAGGTCAAACATGGTTTGTTATGCATGAAACTTGGCACACCACACTATTTGGCATATATTATTGTGTTGAAATGGTTAGACTTGATAATAATAGTCATATGCTAGAAATTAGAAGTTAAGTTGCGATTTTATGCGTTTTTAAGCGTTTTTGTCCATTTCGCGCGTAAAGTAGGTCAAACATGGTTTGTTATGCACGAAACTTGGCACACAACACTATTTGGCATATATTATTGTGTTGAAATGGTTATACTTGATAATAATAGTCATATGCTAGAAATTAGAAGTTAAGTTGCGATTTTATGGGTTTTTAAGCGTTTTTGTCAATTTCGCGCGTAAAGTAGGTCAAACATGGTTTGTTATGCACGAAACTTGGCACACAACACTATTTGGCATATATTATTGTGTTGAAATGGTTAGAATTGATAATAATAGTCATATGCTAGAAATTAGAAGTTAAGTTGCGATTTTATGCGTTTTTAAACGTTTTTGTGAATTTCACGCGTAAAGTAGGTCAAACATGGTTATTTATGCACGAAACTTGGCACACAACACTATTTGGCATATATTATTGTGTTGAAATGGTTAGAATTGATAATACTAGTCATATGCTAGAAATTAGAAGTTAAGTTGCGATTTTATGCGTTTTTAAGCGTTTTTGTCAATTCCGCGCGTAAAGTAGCTCAAACTTTGTTTGTTTTGCACGAAACTTGGCACACAACACTATTTGGTATATATTATTGTGTAGAAGTTGTTAGAATTGAAAATCATAGTCATATTCTAGAATTTATGTGTTAAGTTGCGATTTTATGCGTTTTTAACCGTTTTTGACACTAACTTGTATTTTCTCTTAGTGCTTTCAACAACCTCCTTCTTCCGTTGACTGCGGCTACTACGCGCTGAAGTTTATGGACGATATTATAAATTCCGTGAAGGAATTTGGAGTCGAAAATATAGATGCCGTAATTATTTGTTACGTTCTTAATTAAATATATTATTGGTAAAATCTAAATGTTTCTATATTAATAGCTTTTATTTTAATATTATAATATAGGTTTTAAACAACGTTTCGAGGGAAACACGCGCTTTGAGAAGTGAAGAGATGCGCGAATTAAAAGACAAGATTGCCGTGTATCTTGCTAATATTTGTCCTTGATAAATTGTAATTAGTATATATTAATTATTTTTTATAGTTTATTTAATGTATATATATATATATGTACGTACATATTATATTATATATATATACGAGCGAGATTTTATTATTACAAAGAGATTAATGTTGATTATCTGTGATTATCATTGGATTAATCACTGTTATTACATTGTAATATTATTGCATTATTATAAGGATAAAACGGAAAAAGAAAAAAAAAAAAAAGAGACTTATTGCTGCGGTTATAGGCCTAACCGCAGCAAATAATGCCACACTAATTGCTGCGGTTTTTCCTCTTGACCGCAGCAAATAACACCCATTATTTGCTGCGGTTTTAGCCTATGACCGCAGCAAATAATGCCCTTATTTGCTGCGGTTTTGAACCGCAGCATTTAAAGTAGGACATTTGCTGCTATCACTATTGCTGGGGGCCAAAACCGCAGCAAATAATGGCAAAAAAACCGCAGCAAACGAGGTTTTTTCCACTAGTGTAATCACACTAATTAGGATGACAAAAGATCGTTCTTGAATGTATGGAAGCATTGAATCGTCAGAATTTATTGATGGTGTATTAGAATTTTGTAGTATTGCGGTTGAACATCAAGTTAGAACGGGGGGGAGTTGGTTTTTATTGCCCATGTGTCACTTCTGGCAATGTATCAAAGGTAGATAGTGTTGATATCATTAGGGAGCACATACTTCGACGTGGGTTTAGGCCTCAATATCATGTTTGGGTTTGGCATGTGAGGAGGGAGTGTACAAAGAGAAAAGTGTTGTTGAGGACGTCAATAATGTGGCCGATGTCAATGAGGATGTAGTAGATAATGTTGATGGGTATGAGACAGATGAAGAGAATGTCGATGAGGATGTGGATCGTGTTTATGAGATGATGGAGGGAGTCGAGGATGAGTTAGGAAAACGTCCTCGTGTTTTTGACTTGTTGACAGAGGCTTCTCAAAAGCCTTTGTACCCTAGATGTACAAAGTTCACCAAACTAACAGTAGTGTTGACAATTTTCAACATTAAATCAAAGTTCAATTGGAGTGACGCTAGTTTCACAATGTTATTAGAAGCGTTAGGTGAGATGCTTCCTGAGGGAAATGAACTTCCAAAGTCGACATATTATGCCAAAAAGCTCATGTGTCCTTTCGGCTTAGAGTACCAGAAGATTCATGCGTGTCCGAATGATTGTGTGTTGTATCGGAATGAAAACGAGAACTTAGAAGAGTTTCCTAGGTGTGGGTTATCGCGCTACAAGCGTAAAGGGGCTCGGGATGCTAAAGGGCCCCCTGCTAAGGTATTGTCGTATCTTCCAATAATACCTAGATTCAAGCGCTTGTTTTCTATAAAGAAAGATGCGTTAAATTTGAGGTGGCATACAAATAGTGTGAAGAAAGGTCACTTGCTCACACATCCATCTGATTCTCCGGAGTGGAAGAGTATTGATAGGTTGCATAAGACTTTTGGGGATGAGGTTCGTAATTTAAGGCTCGGAGTGTGTACGGATGGAATGAACCCATTCAGCAATCTTAGTTCTCAACATAGTACTTGGCCGGTACTTTTACTAATCTATAATTTGCCACCTTGGTTGTGTATGAAGCGTAAGTACATAATGCTTTCGCTTCTTATCTCGGGTCCGAAACAACCTGGCAATGACATAGATGTGTATCTTGCACCTCTCATTGAGGACATGAGAAAGATGTGGGATGAAGGCGTTTCTGTGTTTGATGCATATGCTAATGACGAGTTCACCTTGCGTGCAATGCTTTTGTGCACCGTTAATGATTTTCCGGCATATGGCAACTTATCGGGGTATAAGAACAAAGGGAAGAAAGCATGCCCAATATTTATCTTTGACATGGAATCCACGTGGATTCCTAAGTGCAAACACGTATTCATGCACCATCGAAAGTTCCTCCCACGAGACCACCAATATCGTAAGAAGAAAAAGTTGTTCAACGGGGAGGTTGAGGACCGTGTAGCTCGTCGACTGTTGACCGGTTATGAGGTTTATGAACAGGCTATGGGAGTTGAGACTGTATTTGGTAAAACGGGGCAAGTGCAAGGGGGTGAAGACCGATTATGGAAAAAAGAATCAATCTTTTGGAAGCTTCCATATTGGAGAGATCTACAGGTTAGGCATTGTCTTGACGTTATGCATATAGAGAAAAATGTATGCGATGCCATACTCGGGACTCTCATGAACATTCCGGGTAAGACAAAGAATGTTAAGGCCGTGCGAGATTGGTTTGAATGTAAGGGTCTTCGTGCGGAGTTGTGGGCACATGTTAAGGTGAGCAAGAAAAGAAATAGAGCTGATGAAGTTGGTGGCAGTAACAAGGGAAAGGGCGGTAAGAAGAAGATGAGTAATGACAAAGTTTATTTGCCTCCAGCTTGCTGCACATTGTCTAAAGCAGAGAAGCGGACATTTTGTGAGTCTTTGTATGGCATTAAGGTTCCGTCTGGGTACTCATCCAACATGAAGAGATTTGTGAGCCTAAATGGTGAGCTGAAGTTGGAAAGCATGAAATCTCACGATTTCCATGTAATGATGCAAGTGTTCTTACCAATTGCAAACCGTGGAATACTGGCAAAACATGTGAGATATGCTATTACCGAGCTATGTTCGTTCTTCAACACAATTTGTAGTAAAGTTCTTGATCCCTTTAAACTTGAGGCACTTCAACTCGACGTGATTGTAACTTTATGCAAGTTTGAGATGTATTTTCCACCTTCTTTCTTTGACATAATGGTTCATCTTATTATCCATCTCGTTCGTGAGATCAAGCTTTTGGGTCCAGTTTTTTTAAGTTGGTGTTATCCTTTTGAAAGACACATGGGTGTTTTACAAAACAAGGTGAGGAATCCAGCACAACCCGAGGGGAGTATGATTCAAGGCACTGTGAGCGATGAGATTAGTAACTTTATCATAGTCATATGCTAGAAATTACGTGTTAAGTTGCGATTTTAAGGGTTTTTAAGCGTCTTTGGCAGTTTTGCGCATAAAGTGAGAATTCTTATTAATCACAAAACTGAATTCATATACATGATACTACAACCTATATTTATAGGTTTATAGCTAGCTAATGGCTGTAAACATCACGTGCTATACAGTATGCCTCTTAAAACAGAAATTAAAAACTAGAAAACTTGGTGACTGATCAGCACTAATTAGTGACTGGCCCATCTTGCGCTCGTATCCTAGTGAGCTGTGTGCACCACAATCATGGTTCTTGGGCCTTGATGACTTGGTCCGTCTATGGAGATCACGTTTCCATGGTTTTTTGGCTCCAGGTCTCCTTGGTTAAGGCTCAAACCACGCGGCAAGGTAGGCTGGCCAGCGGGTAGGCTGTTGTTATGTTCTGCCCTCTTTGTTGTTTCTTGGTTTGTTATTGCTAACTCAAACTTGGTTTGTTTTGCACGAAACTTGGCACACAACACTATTTGGTATATATTATTGTGTTGAAGTGGTTAGAATTGTAAATCATAGTCATATGCTAGAAATTACATGTTAAGTTGCGATTTTATGGGGTTTTAAGTGTTTTTGACACTCTTGCGCATAAAGTAGCTCAAACTTGGTTTTTTTTGCATGAAACTTGGCACACAACACTATTTGGTATATATTATTGTGTTGAAGTGGTTAGAATTGTAAATCATAGTCATATGCTAGAAATTACGTGTTAAGTTGCGATTTTATGGGTTTTTAAGCGTTTTTGGCACTTTTGCGCATAAAGTAGCTCAAACTTGGTTTGTTTTGTACGAAAGTTGGCACACAACACTATTTGGTATATATTATTGTGTTGAAGTGGTTAGAATTGAAAATCATAGTCATATGCTAGAAATTACGTGCTAAGTTGCGATTTTATGGGTTTTTAAACGTTTTTGGCACTTTTGTGCATAAAGTAGCTCAAACTTGGTTTGCTTTGCACGAAACTTGGCACACAACACTATTTAGTATATATTATTGTGTTGAAGTGGTTAAAATTGTAAATGATAGTCATAGGCTAGAAATTACGTGTTAATTTAGTTGCGATTTTATGCGTTTTTAAGCATTTTGGCACTAACATCTATTTTCTCTTAGTAGTCCTTTCAACTTCCGTTGATTGCGGCTACTACACACTGAAATACATGGACGATATTATAAAATCCGTGAAGGAGGTTGGAGTCGAAAATATAGATGCCGTAAGTATTTGTTACGTTCTCAAATTATAATATAGATATTTACTATATTAATTATTATTAGTAAAATCTATGTTTATTAATCTTTTAATTTTATATTATATTATAGGTTTTATACAACATTCCAAAGGAAACACGCCCTCTGAGAAATGAAGAGATGCGCGAATTAAAAGACAAGATTGTCACGTATCTTGCTAATTTTTGTCCTTGGTAAATGGTAATTAGTATAGATTTTTTAGGACTTTAATGTATATTATATATGTGTACGTACATAATTTTATATTATATATACAATCGAGAGGTTATAATTATAAAGAGATTATTGGTGATTATTTATGATTATCATTGGGATTATTATTAGTACTAAACAAAAAAAAGAAAACAAAATACCAACTATTTGCTGCGGGCTACCCAAAACAACAGTAAATAGTTAAGAGTATTTGCTGCGGGCCACAAGAAAACCGCAGCAAATAGTCTTATCTATTTGCTGCGGTTTCTTGTGGCCCGCAGCAAATACTCTTAACTATTTGCTGCGGTTTTGGGTAGCCCGCAGAAAATAATGCCCTTTTTTGCTGCGGTTTAAAACCGCAGCATTTAAAATAGGCCATTTGCTGCTATCACTATTGCTTGGGGCCAAAACCGCACCAAATTATGGCCAAAAAACCGCAACAAATGAGGTTTTTTTCACTAACGTATATTTCCAAGATATGTTGATTTCAACTCATGGGCGGCATGAAACATTGTGTAGACAGTGCTAGAGATGGGAACGACAACAAGAGGGGGTTGAATTGTTGTTTTAATAAGCTTAAGTATTTTAGCCCTGTTTTTGCGGAATTAAATTGAAGAATTAAAACTGAAACTTAATGCGAAAAAGTAAAAGAGACAACACAATTTTACGTGGAAACCTAGGCCTAAGTAGAAGGAAAAACCACGACCCCTTGGGATTTCAAAACTTTTCAATATGTTTTAGGCAATTCGTTACAATTACATAAAACAAACTCAACTTGCTTCACTCGAAGCTTCTCTAGCAAGGCCAATTCTCTTTCTCTTTCTCTTTCTCTTGCTTCACTCGAAGCTTCTCTCTTAACTTTACTCAAAGCTATTCTCTTCTCTAGCTCCACTAGAAGCTTTCTAATTCTCCCCTAGACTTACCCAAGTCTAGTTACAATAATTCTCTCAAAAACCCTTTAAAAGGATAAATTATCTAAAGATAAAATTAAAGAGTTGCACAAGAAAATATTATAAATTAATTGGCAATTTTTGAACATTATTTCTTGTTAATTTTTTATCAATCTCTTGTTTGATTTTTCAAGGCTCATACGCATGCAATTTGAGAAATAAAAAAGTCACCTATTTATAGTGTTTATTTAGCTAGTAATAAGGGAATAACTACCCACTATTTCTTTATCCCAAAAATTAAGGAGAATAATATGGATCTTGAATTACAAGGGTAAAACTCATGGTTAAGCACTTGTACTTATTCCCATAACAAAGGAGAAATAAGTGGAAGCTTGATGCTCAAGCAAAAAGCTACGGTTCCCCTCTTTCTAATAATAGGTAAGTTAGTTTCTCACTTAATTTAGATTCAAAATATAAACTTTTTTAAAAGGAGAAAAATAAGGAGAGAAATATTTTATTATTTTAAAATCACACGGTTGTTTTAAGATGGTTTAAAAAATATTTTGCCAATTAACTTAATTATTAACTAATGCAACAAATTAATTTTAACTAATACATCAACTAAAAAATCTGAAAATATATTAATTAGAATTTTCCAGCAAATGTAACTTCTTCAGACTCCAGTCTGGAAACAATGCACTGTTTCCATTTTTCAGTAATGTTAGATCATCAAACTTAAGAACAGTAGACTTCTTGTCTACATTTGACATCCTAAGCGATATACCTTATCTAACTTCATTGGATTCCTTTAACAAGTACATGTTCATAGACTAAGTCATAGGCACTATCAATGATCTTAATCACGACGGGATATTGACCTGCATACAATCTCTAAAAATACATTTGTTTATATAAAATATAGCCAACAGATTGCATGTCAAAGTTATGAATTTAAGGCAACAAGTACAAGAAACTCTGCAAGCTGGTGTAGTAAAAAAGATAAAGCTCAAGCAACTCACATCGGTTGTTTTGTTGCGCACGCACTGACATGCATAATTTGGTAAGCTTTATTCAATCGTATTTTTTATATTTTATTTAATTTTTACTTTTTCTTATATTTTTTTAATCGGGAAATATCAATCAACCTCCATCGGATGAGGTTTTGCAGAAACACATGGCTTGGTCAATAATGAAACTGACGCTGCTAAATGTACCAACAAAAAGGCAAAAGAAATTCATGTAATAAAAATTTTAATGTTTAAGTTATTTTAAAATATTATTCAATAATTGCATTTGTTAGATTATATATTTCAATATATCTATTTATTTTTCAAACAAAACGAGGAGTATGTTACCATTCATTCTAGGAATCCTAAATGTCACGCCAAATCGCCAGCTAAATATATTTAGAAGTCGTGGAAATTGTGGATGTAGCCTCGAGAAAAAACCGTAGAAGAAGAGGGTGGTGTTTGGAGTGGAGTCTGTCTCACAAATCTATTATGCTAGTGGCGACGTCTCTTGCATAACTTCGCCATCATCACCGTACTAAACCACAGCCTGATTTTGATGTTATCCTTGATTAGAGATTGGTAGACTTCAAGGTTAGACAAAAATAAGCTTTTGATAAGTTGCCGGAAGAACTTCGACTAGGGTTTAATAATGCGGTAGTTCAAAATAAACAAAGAACCTTTGAGGCAATACATATCAAAAGATAAAACTTGCTTCATGGCTTGTGGTCATACGACTGAGTTACGACGGACTTGTCTATCGCATTAAAAAGCAACTACTTTTGGGATGTTGGCGAGGGAATATTTCTGTTACGAGTCCGTCGCTAAATGCCTTTGGCGATTTTCTAGAGGAAATTCTCCATCAACGTTCTTTTGTGATATATTGATAGTTTAAGTTCTTATTGGATCAATATAAGGCCTCAAAGAGGTTCAACAATAAAAACAAATGAAAAATATAATGTAAAAGAGAACACAAGTGTTTATGAGGTATCTTGAATACCTCCCCCTCAAATATAGTTTATTATAATGAATTCAACAATTACAAGTATAATAAACCTCCCTTATCTTGAGAACAATCTCTCAAGACCACAAATACTAAAACAAAGTAAGAACACTCTCTAGCTTCTAACAATGCAACAGCCCTCTCAACAATATGTGTGTTTGTGGTGAATGTTACTATGAGTGATGAATCCTATTTATAGGCATAATATTCATCACTCTTAATATTCCCTCATAAATCACCATAAACTCACAATTAACATCCTAATTAACTATGAGAATTAACCATAGTAATAAACATCACAATAAACATTACATTAAACCAAGAAGTAATGCTCTTATTCAATGTCTACACAGGAATTCTGACCAAAACAGAATCCAATGTAGTCTTCTGATCTTCCGCTCGACCCGAGCCACTACCTTGATCGGTCGAGCGAGCTTCCAAAGAAGCTACTGACTTGTTCTGCACACATTGCTCGACCCCCGCTCGACCGAGCCACCCCCGCTCGACCGAGCGGTTGTTCGAGCCACTCACAGTCAGCCTCTCTTCTTGTTGCTTTGATCAAACAACTCTCATCAATCGTTCCAAACCTTAAACCACCCATATTCGACACATCTTTATCGACCCTCTCTAAAGTACAAGACAAAGCATGTTCGACTATATGTTTAAAGTGAATGTCATCACTAAGATTATTGGCACTTGCTTTAACAATCTCCCCCTCAAGTCCAATATTCTTATCCTCCTCAAAAGTAACTCTCTTTGACCCAAACACACCATCACCAACACTTTTGTGGCCTAGGCTACCACAATTAACTTGTAACTCATACAAGTTCCTATGACTCCTTACTCCCTTCATGAGCACCATGCTCCCTCTAATGACTTTCAAAACCCCTCCACTTGCTTTGAAAGTGCATCCTTTACTCTTAAGTCTACCTAATGAAATAAGGTTCCTCTCAAATTTAGGTACATACCTTACATCACCAAGTCTTCTCTTGACACCTCCATGAGTCTCAATAATAACCTCACCAATACCTTCTACTTTTCACCTTTTCATCATTTGGTAAAGTAACAAGGCTATAATCCCCATAACTAAGCTTAGTAAATTTTTCTTTCTCACAACAAATGTGGAATGAGCAACCAGAGTCTATTACCCATTTCTTACTATGAACCATTCCCCCATCAACTAGTAGAGCCCCATCATAGTCATCATCATCATCAATAAAGCCTAGAGCGGCATTCCCGCTATTCTCACTCTCAATTCTTCCATTATCCCTTAAGTTTCTCATTTTCTTAAGGTCTTCCTTAAATTCCTTACACATCATTTGTATGTGCCCCTTTTTCTTACAATAGTAACACTCTTTGTTACTAAGGTCACCCCTCCCTTGAGACTTACCCCTTCCTTGATATCCCTTTTCTTTGGTTCTTTCCCTATTAGAACCTTCACTAAACAAGCCCTCCCCAACATCCTTCTTTTCTTCCCCCTCTCTTCTCACCATGAACCTATCATTCTCTCTCAATGCCGCCAATGCTTGATCAAGACTGATAGAATCCCTACCTATGAGTAATGTTTGGACTATGTTTTTATAGTCCTTGGGAAGTGAAGCCAAAAGTAATAGAGCTTGTTCTTCATCAGTCAACTTTTCATCGGCATTTAACAATTGGCACACCAACTTGTTAAACGTGTTAATGTGGTCTTGCATTGTTGTATTTTCATCCTTCATGAGTTGATACAACTCCCACCTCAAGCAAAGTTTACTAGTAAGGGATTTGGAAGCATACACCGCTTGTAATTTTTCCAACAACTCACCGGGATCGGTCTCTTTCAAGTGGTGATACTTGATTTCGGGTGCAATGGCAAGCCGGATTGTGCTTACCGCCTTCTTTCTCATTTGTGTCCATCTTGCTTCTTCTACATTATTTGGTTTCTCCTTCAATAGCGCATCATCGATGCCTTGCTGCACCAAAAAATCTTCCACCAAATTCTTCCATATGGAAAAATTGATTCTTCCATCAAACAATTGAATAGAAAAACTTTTTCCATCAGTCATTGTGTCTTTCTTGTTTTTGTAACCTCACTTTCACACTCCAAATAGCCCAAGACGCACTCCCGCTCTGATACCAATTGAAAGCGCAAGCCTCAAAGAGGTTCAACAATAAAAACAAATGAAAAATATAATGTAAAAGAGAACACAAGTGTTTATGAGGTATCTTGAATACCTCCCCCTCAAATATAGTTTATTATAATGAATTAAAAAATTAAAAGTATAATAAACCTCCCTTATCTTGAGAACAATCTCTCAAGACCACAAATACTAAAACAAAGTAAGAACACTCTCTAGATTCTAACAATGCAACAGCCCTCTCAACAATATGTGTGTTTGTGGTGAATGTTACTATGAGTGATGAATCCTATTTATAGGCATAATATTCATCACTCTTAGTATTCCCTCATAAATCACCATAAACTCACAATTAACATCCTAATTAACTATGAGAATTAACCATAGTAATAAACATCACAATAAACATTACATTAAACCAAGAAGTAATGCTCTTATTCAATGTCTACACAGGAATTCTGACCAAAACAGAATCCAATGTAGTCTTCTGATCTTCCGCTCGACCCGAGCCACTACCTCGATCGGTCGAGCGAGCTTCCAAAGAAGCTACTGACTTGTTCTGCACACATTGCTCGACCCCCGCTCGACCGAGCCACCCCCGCTCGACCGAGCGATTGTTCGAGCCACTCACAGTCAGCCTCTCTTCTTGTTGCTTTGATCAAACAACTCTCATCAATCGTTCCAAACCTTAAACCACCCATATTCGACATATCTTTATTGACCCTGTCTAAAGTACAAGACAAAGCATGTTCGACTACATATTTAAAGTGAACGTCATCACTAAGATTATTGGCACTTGCTTTAACAATCTCCCCCTCAAGTCCAATATTCTTATCCTCTTCAAAAGTAACTCTCTTTGACCCAAACACACCATCACCAACACTTTTGTGGCCTAGGCTACCACAATTAACTTGTAACTCATACAAGTTCCTATGACTCCTTACTCCCTTCATGAGCACCATGCTCGCTCTAATGACTTTCAAAACCCCTCCACTTGCTTTGAAAGTGCATCCTTTACTCTCAAGTCTACCTAATGAAATAAGGTTTCTCTCAAATTTAGGTACATAGCTTACATCACCAAGTCTTCTCTTGACACCTCCATGAGTCTCAATAATAACCTCACCAATACCTTCTACTTTCACCTTTTCATCATTTGGTAAAGTAACAAGGCCATAATCCCCATAACTAAGCTTAGTAAATTTTTCTTTCTCACAACAAATGTGGAATGAGCAACCAGAGTCTATTACCCATTTCTTACTATGAACCACTCCCCCATCAACTAGTAGAGCCCCATCATAGTCATCATCATCATCAATAAAGCCTAGAGCGGCATTCCCGCTATTCTCACTCTCAATTCTTCCATTATCCCTTAAGTTTCTCATTTTCTTAAGGTCTTCCTTAAATTCCTTACACATCATTTGTATGTGCCCCTTTTTCTTACAATAGTAACACTCTTTGTTATTAAGGTCACCCCTCCCTTGAGACTTACCCCTTCCTTGATATCCCTTTTCTTTGGTTCTTTCCCTATTAAAACCTTCACTAAACAAGCCCTCCCCAACATCCTTCTTTTCTTCCCCCTCTCTTCTCACCATGAACCTATCATTCTCTCTCAATGCCGCCAATGCTTGATCAAGACTGATAGAATCCCTACCTATGAGCAATGTTTGGACTATGTTTCTATAGTCCTTGGGATGTTAAGCCAAAAGTAATAGAGCTTGTTCTTCATCAGTCAACTTTTCATCGGCATTTAACAATTGGCACACCAACTTGTTAAACGTGTTAATGTGGTCTTGCATTGTTGTATTTTCATCCTTCATGAGTTGATACAACTCCCACCTCAAGCAAAGTTTATTAGTAAAGGATTTGGAAGCATACACCGCTTGTAATTTTTCCAATAACTCACCGGGATCGGTCTCTTTCAAGTGGTGATACTTGATTTCGGGTGCAATGGCAAGCCGGATTGTGCTTACCGCCTTCTTTCTCATTTGTGTCCATCTTGCTTCTTCTACATTATTTGGTTTCTCCTTCAATAGCGCATCATCGATGCCTTGCTGCACCAAAAAATCTTCCACCAAATTCTTCCATATGGAAAAATTGATTCTTCCATCAAACAATTGAATAGAGAAACTTTTCCCATCAATCATTGTGTCTTTCTTGTTTTTGTAACCTCACTTTCACACTCCAAATAGCCCAAGACCCACTCCCGCTCGGATACCAATTGAAAGCGCAAGCCTGAAAGAGGTTCAACAATAAAAACAAATGAAAAATATAATGTAAAAGAGAACACAAGTGTTTATGAGGTATCTTGAATACCTCCCCCTCAAATATAGTTTATTATAATGAATTCAAAAATTAAAAGTATAATAAACCTCCCTTATCTTGAGAACAATCTCTCAAGACCACAAATACTAAAACAAAGTAAGAACACTCTCTAGCTTCTAACAATGCAATAGCCCTCTCAACAATATGTGTGTTTGTGGTGAATGTTACTATGAGTGAAGAATCCTATTTATAGGCATAGTATTCATCAGTCTTAGTATTCCCTCATAAATCACCATAAACTCACAATTAACATCCTAATTAACTATGATAATTAACCATAGTAATAAACATCACAATAAACATTACATTAAACCAAGAAGTAATGCTCTTATTCAATGTCTACACAGGAATTCTGACCAAAACAGAATCCAATGTAGTCTTCTGATCTTCCGCTCGACCCGAGTTACTACCTCGCTCGGTCGAGCGAGCTTCCAGAGAAGCTATTGACTTGTTCTGCACACATTGCTCGACCCCCGCTCGACCGAGCCACCCCTGCTCGACTAGTCGAGCCACTCTTTGCTCGACCGAGCGGTTGTTCGAGCCACTCACAGTCAGCCTCTCTTCTTGTTGCTTTGATCAAACAACTCTCATCAACCGTTCCAAACCTTAAACCAACCATATTCGACACATCTTTATCGACCCTCTCTAAAGTACAAGACAAAGCCTGTTCGTATGTTTAAAGTGAACGTCATCACTAAGATTATTGGCACTTACTTTAACACTAGTGGCGACGTCTCTTGCATAACTTCGCCATCATCACCGTACTAAACCACCGCCTGATTTTGATGTTATCCTTAATTAGAGATTAGTAGACTTCAAGGTTAGACAAAAATAAGCTTTTGATAAGTTGCCGGAAGAACTTCGACTAGGGTTTAATAATGCGGTAGTTCAAAATAAACAAAGAACCTTTGAGGCAATACATATCAAAAGATAAAACTTGCTTCATGGCTTGTGGTCATACGACTGAGTTACGACGGACTTGTCTATCGCATTAAAAAGCAACTACTTTTGGGATGTTGGCGAGGGAATATTTCTGTTACGAGTCCGTCGCTAAATGCCTTTGGCGATTTTCTAGAGGAAATTCTCCATCAACGTTCTTTTGTGATATATTGATAGTTTAAGTTCTTATTGGATCAATATTATTTAACAATCGTGAAAAATAAGGACGCAAATTTTATTTAACCACAACGAATGGTATATGTGTAGTCGTGGGTCGAACACAAGGAAGTTAGGACAAGAAACTTGCTAATTTCGACCAATTATATTACTCAAGGGAAAAAGATGTTTGGTTGGTTTTTTTCTCTACCAATAAGTTAATAATGCAATGAAAATGTGGATTAAAGCTATACGTTGAAGAGATCTAGGGTGTCAGGAATCCCCTTAAGTCCTGTATGATCAAATTCTCATTAGTGTGTATGAAAATTCGAATTAATTATGTGGTTAAACATGATCCTGTTAATCTCAAACTCTCGCTCTATTGATTAATTATTAGATTTAGACCCTATGTAGCACCCCGAGATTATCTGATGTCATTAACTAATATTTTAATAACTTTTGGGGATTTTATAATTATGTTAAATTAATTTAGAAGTAGTTTTAATAAACAAGTTTCATATACGAATTTAAATATTAACATATATTTATATTAAAAATACAATCACGATTTCTAAAATAAAGAGGTTCGAATTAAGATTATTATTTTATTAAATAAATAACTAAATAAATAAATAAATAAATAAATAAATAATAATAATAATAATAATAATAATAATAATAATAATAATAATAATAATAATAATAATAATAATAATAATAATAATAATAATAATAATAATAATAATAACCCTGATAAAAAGGGCACGAAACCGTCGTTGCTTCCCACCAGCCGTCACTCCCTTCACTCTTCCTCCTTCTCTCTCTCTTTTCCCCATTACTGTGCCGCCAGCAGCTGGTCCCAATCAGCCACCCACGAGCAACCACCTGCACAGCCGTGTCACCTCCTCCCTCGAGCAGTAAGCAGCAACCCAGACACTGACAATAGGCCGTGTCTCATCTTCCTTCTCAGCGGCAGGCGGACTGAAGGACTCCACTAGCAGCTTGGCTACTGTACTGCCAGCAGGGGACAATCCGTGTGACTCTTTCTCTCCATTTCGCAAAGTGAGTCACCACCACAACAAAAACCACCTACCTCCTTGTCCATCTCCTAGTTTCACCTTTGTGAGCCATCTCTTCTCTTTTCTCTAATTAATTTTCTAGTTTTATTTGGAATTTAATTAAGTGTATTGAGTTTGATGTTGATTTTTTTGTTAAGTTCATTGAATCTTTTTGTGGGTAAGAATTTGATTGATGAATTAAACATGTTTATGACTTAGTGTTTGAAGTGTGATTTAAAATTATGGGTTGTGTGTTGATTTTGTATTAGTTTCTTTGAATCTTAGTATGGGTAGTAATTAAATATATTATCTTTGAACACGAAACGATTAGGGCTTGGATTTAGAGATGAAATTACTAATGATGTGTGTTTTATACAATATTTTAGTGATGATTGATTAAATTACTTTAAAAGTTGTTTCAAGATTTGATTGATAGATTATTGTAGTGAATAATTAGTAACTGTGATGATGTTTAGTTGACTATGAAAGTTATTTTGATTGATTAAATTGGGAATAATAGTTACTAATTTTTGTGGTTTGATTGTTGTGAATTACAAATACCCTTATTAGGTTGTTATTTAAGTTATAGATACATGATATTAGTAAGCCAAGAGCATAATGTCAACTTATCATCGAATGATTGCTAAAGTAATTTGTCGTATTGTTTGACTATAGTTCTTAATAGCTTCGGAGAATGTAACAAATGATATCCCGATGCGACAACTCTAAGATTTGCCGTATCGTTATATTAATGTAATATTAAAATTGTAAGATTTAGTTGTGATTAGTTATTATTGGGTAACGCAAGCCGATATGCTCAAAATTAGTTAATCTAAAGAACCGATTCACACATACTTCTACTTTAAATTTATGGAAAGACTTATGTTGTGTTGAGTTAATGATTTTGACTTGTATTGAATGAGTTGTGTGCGTGCTAAAGTAATCGGAAACTCATGTTACATGGGCGATAGCGGTTCATTTGGTACTTAGTTTGGTATGGCAAAGTAGTTAAGGGAACTTATTAGTTCTACTCATAACTTATATACGTGCCCATTTTGTAAGAGGAAAGTAGAGCCTTAGTCGGGTAATTTTGTGACTTTTGATCGTGCAGTGACGCTTACAGGTACGTACACGCAGTAATTAACCCTTATATGCAATTTCCCTTACGATATTATTGTTTATTGTGATAATATGTAGTGTATCGAAACTATGAGGTTCTAGTGAGAAAACTTTATATATGAAGGGCCATCGATTATGAAATCCCTGAGCTTAGAATAGTTTAGAGAATGAGAGTGTTAGTAGAAGGTTGGGACCACCCCCTTATTTATTTAAGAATTAGATTATGCTTTAATTGGAGTTAGAATGACTCCTTTATACGTGAATTTCATATTTTGATGAGTGGCTCAATGGGTTTTGGCGTGCTGGGCGCTCATTATTAGTCGAAAGTGGAAGTTATTCCCATCTGATAAAGTATTAGATAATGACTAGCTGGCGTGACTCAACTGGATTATGTCCGATTGATTTATTAGTCCCCTAGGTGAGGTTCGACGGGACCACCCTAAGGGGGTTATGAGCATGCTTGGGTCACTGGGCACCGAATGGCCGATCCCGCCCCTTGACCGAGGTGTTACCATGCGGGCCTTCCAAACCCCAATATGGTGGCCTCTTCACTGGTTTAGAACCCTAGTGTGTTAGTTTTTCCCGAAGGTAGGACCCGAGAGGGTCAACTGTAGGGGGCATGAGCTTGTACTTTGCCATGGGCGCCGGATGGCCGATAACGCCCTTGGCCGTGTCACTATGCCAGGAAGTAGAGAAAGATCCACTGATAGAAAGTTATTCAGTGATAGACAATTTGTTCATTGATCGAAAGTTATTTAATGATAGAAGGTTCATTCTTTGATAGAAAGCTTACACATTGATAGAAAGTTTACTTTTTGATAGAATATTTACTCATTGATAGAACATTTACTTATTGATAGATTAGTTTATGCTAGTGAGAAGTGTGCCTAAGTTAAGTTACCTCAAGGGTATTACAAACTATGATCACACTTACCTTAAGATAGACAAGCACTATAAGGTCATGTGTTAGGTATTCTTTTAATGCCTTGGTCGAGTTGATACTATACGTGTTTTGCAAGAGTTTATGTTTGAAAAAGGGAGCGTGAAGACCTGCATTCTACCCAAGAACACATGGTTCGGGTTGGAAAGCACGTAATGAAATTAAGAATTATAAGTGGCCGATAAAAGGTTACTATTTGTGCTTGCGTTTTATGAAATCATCTTATGTTGTTTTATGATATAATGCTATCTAGTAGTTGGCCTTATTATATTTGATGCTAGTTACTGACGTGTACGTGTTTGTGCTTATGTTTGATTGTTGATGACTTTCTATGATTGTCCTGCTATGACACATTGGCCTTTGGTCTAATGTCGAGCAGCAGGAGGGTCATAGACGGGCGTAGCAGCAACTGGAGCTTCTTTTGCATTGCATTGCATTTGGGGAGAGTGATGAGGGCAAAGCATAACCTATGTCATACCGCTATCTTTCGATTTTGTAGCTCTTGTTATCTTTTGTAAATTTTGGTTGTATATGTTTTGTTATGAGGCCTTGTGTCCTCCCTCGTATATTTGTATTTCCGTTGCGTAGTTTATAACTCTGTATGGTTTTAAGGAGTTAAGTCTTTTTAAAACGCAAACGTCGACACTGGAACCACGATCTATGCTTAGCATGTTGATTTGAGAAGCTGGCGACGAATTATTCCGCCATGACTTAGTTTTGATAGGCCGTTGGTACCTTTACTTTATTATCTTGTAAATAACTTTTTTTTTTCTACAAAGGCGCACAGTTTTAAGGCAAATGCTGCCGAAATTTCCACTCACTCTACTTTTTAATTAATCTTTAGCGTTTATTTTAATTATGTTCCCTTTTCTTTTTATGTAACACCTGAATTTCCTCCCTTCCTTCAAGATTCTGGTTTTGTTTAAGGGGTTGGAAATTCAAGGGTGTTACAGGTGGTTACCAGAGCCGGTGGTCCATATTTTCGACGCTTTGTGTCCTCAAATTCGTTGAGAAATTGCTTGAAGTTAGAAGTTATTTGTGAGAGTTTAGGTAGATATGGGATAGGTGCATATTACATATTCACGTATAATGATTATCGTTGCATATGCATAGATAAACATATAGTTTTTTTAGCTTGTTATGACACTCATTCTTATGTGTGTTATTATTATAAATAAAAATTATGATGGTGGTTTGAATGATGACACGATTTAACAAATCAGTAGATTTGAATTATTTATTATAAAGAAATAATGAAAATTTTGAGTATTTGGTTCAACTCGAGTTGTATTAGAAGTATTCATTATGGAGATATGAAGTATGAATGATGAAATTCTAGAGAAGTTGGTTGCATCGGAAACTTTCTCTTGCTTGTAAGGATTATATGAAATTTAATCTTATGTGTCTGAATATTTGTTCATGTTAATTGTTTTCATAAAGCTTACGAGTTTTGATATTGATCCTATACATGAACCCACTATTTATTTATCTGCTTGAGCATCCCCTTTGTCAAGTGCATTCGTTCATCATAACATAGAAGTGGTGATCATAATTCTCTTGAATATGTTTAATGACTATGCAAGCATATTCTAAGTAGATTAAACTAGAATAAGGATAAGAGCTAAAGTGTAATAAGAATTTGATATATTGTAAATGAAAGAAAGGGATCTTGTATGCGATATCTTGTAAATAAAGTTTTAATCGCCAATTGATGATAATAATGCGGTCATAGTTAAAGTATAGATGCGTTAAAACCTAAATATAAGGAGAAGTTCGAGAGCACGTTAAGAGTTTATAGTTTGAGAATCCAACCCCCAATTTCGAACCATGATTTATAAGAGTATTATTGATATATTCTTCATATAGTGATGAGTTGAAGTTAAGAGATTGTTTTCAACGTCTCTAAGTGTTTAAAGATAATGCTATATCAGTTGAATTAAATTATCACATTAGTAATGTTGTTCAAACTAGAATTGCCTTAATATTTTCATTTGAAGTTATAATTCTTTCTAGGTTAAGGCTCTTGACCTTTGTAATTAGCTATAGTAACATTGGTGTTGAGTTTTAGTGTGGCATAATCGTGTCTACCAATAAACATTTTCAGTCTCATACGGTGATTGAGACTGATGCTTTAAATTGGTTAATGTAACATATATTTGCTAGTTCTAAACCCAACATCTCATGCTTGTAGTGAGACCTTGAGAATCAGTTGAGAGTGAAAAAGATAGTCAACCTATTAGCCTTAGTAACCACTATATATATATTTTGATAAACTATACTACTATAAGGGTCCCCTGTCATTGATTTTGCTTTTTGTAAGCATCCAACTCTCATCATAATGAATATAGTATTTCATGTTTGCCGAGTAATAACGACCTTTAAATCACTATTTGTTGTCAAAAAAAACTTTTTTTTTTAAAATTAAGACATTTTGTCTCATTAAATGCTTATATAGAATGATGAATGTTTTAATCGGATGATAATGTGAAGAAGAATCGTGACGGTTTTAAAGCGTTAGCATGATAAAATGATATTTGAAATTAAAAATGAATCAGTGATATTACAATTTTTTTTCCTCGTGGCCTTCTGGGTAGTTACGATACATAAGGATAAAATAACCTGATGATGAGGTGGAATAAGCGTCTTTGTGCATGTAAGATACAGCTAAATGTTTTAAGTATTTTAGAGTATCTCATTGATCACCAATTTAATAGTCCTGCTAGCGTATTGAAATGATAAGACTTAGATGAGATTCTAAATGAAGCTGACTTTACGCAAGTTACTGTTTTAATAATGATTAATGTGATACGTGGTAATTTAAGTTGGAGAGTTACTAAAGATAATGTGGTCCTAATAAAAATTCAAGAGGTGTTTTAAACCTAAACATTGAAGAAACGACAATGAATATGCGAATAATTATAATTTGAGAGATTAATCGAGATAATGGATTATGAATTAAACGATTATTATAAACAATCATTATTATACGATAAAGAGAGTTAAATAATATTCGCACTTGTGTTAAGAAGAGTTTTAATTGATGTTACTAAATCATTGGATCGTAATAAGCATTTGATGAAAAGAGTTTTGAAACTTTGACGTGTTTTAATACAAACGATTATGTTATAGTTGTTAGTTCTAAGTTTCGCATCTTAGGTCGGAGGGTGATTGAATTCAACTTATTTGCGAAGGAATAATTGTAATGCATAATCTCAAAGTGTTGCGTTATTTTGTTAGCTTTGTGTTGTTGTACTTTAGTATAGTCTTAGAAGTGTTAATGTAGCAATCATATGGTTGAGATAACGGTCTTATAGTTAGAGGTAGTATTGTGATGGAAATGTTATGATGTAGGTTGGATATTGTGAAATTAGTGTTGGTATCACAACTTTATCAAACTGTATGATACATAACTGCTTTGCTATTGATATTGCAAATTGCGGTGATGTAGGTGTGTTCATCAGTTATTTTTCAACGTGCATATTTTTATGTATACATAAAATGTCATCTTTTTTGATCATTACTGTTATTATTACCCTATTAGTACCATTAGTACCGTCATTATATATGTACATGATGCATTACTTTAGTCATATATTAGCTCGTGATCTTAATGGATATAAATTATATACTTTCAACATATCTAGTCGTATGGTAAATGAATAGCTGAAAAGTGTTGGTGCCCTTTGACATTGCCCTTCATGATTCTAAATCATCCTCATATTGTCGTATTTAGAATTTGATATTATGATGGATAAAGGATGTTATTATTGAATAATTACGA
This sequence comes from Amaranthus tricolor, assembly GCF_026212465.1. Taxonomy (NCBI): domain Eukaryota; kingdom Viridiplantae; phylum Streptophyta; class Magnoliopsida; order Caryophyllales; family Amaranthaceae; genus Amaranthus; species Amaranthus tricolor. The sequence continues at coordinate 15,708,900 of NC_080060.1, read as the reverse complement.
TATGTGTACTAATATCATGGCTGCGAACGTATAATTATTAACTATAGTAACTTGCTAAAATGTGTTATATATATAATTTGATTATATACTTGAAACATGTATTATGTTTTGAGTTATTAATTTGAGTTATTAATCTACTAATCAAGTCATGATGAATGATTTAAAATGTTATAAAATGATTTGATCTTGATCATATATGATTAATGAAAAGAGGATTTTCATGTAAGTAAAAGGTTAGGATTATGTTATGATAAGTAAAGTTAGCGATGAATCGATTTGGAAGTTGATAACCAATCAGTTTTGTAAGATTCAAGTATCCTCGGGTCTAGGGTGTCTAATTGTAATATGAGTTAAGTGTTGAGCAACTTCGTGCACTTTACTTTTACGACTTTGTTGTTTTGATATTTTACCACCATTCATGGTTTAAATTATAATAGTAAAACCTTCCGTACATTTCAAGATTATCAAAAAGTACGACCTTAGGTGGTCAAGTAGAAGTGGAAAGGTTGTTTGAAGAATTACATTAGATAACAGCACTTTTCGTGTTGTTACGAGTTCAAGCGATACACTTTTTTAAAAAAAGCCACATCTGCTAGATCTGTTACTTTTGTAAACATTGAGGAGAGTTGTCTTACTAAGAGAACATATTGATGCCTAGATACTAGGGTGTATAGTACTGAGATTAAAGATATTAAATAATTAGAGTTTCACGGTCTAACCACACTATCCTTGTATATGTTTCGAGGTTAGTGAGTTACGGGGTCGTAACTAACTTTTAAGGGGGGTAGAATGCAATAGAATTTCGCGCGTTTACACGCATTTCCTCCTGCACTTTCACGCATTTTCGCGTCTATGATAACAACCTATTACAAATTTACATGCTTCTGATTAACTGTTTGAACGAATTTGTGTGATATCTACATGCTTTCGATTGATTGTTTCAATCAATTGGTGTAATATTTACATGCTTTTGATTAGTTGTTTAAGCCAATTTAGGCGATTATAAATACTCGAAATGAGATATGTATGAATATTCTAATAGACTGAGTATCCTTTTGTTAATAGTGTCAATAAAGTCACGATCCTTGAGTAAATTCTAGAGCGTAAAATAGTTAAATAACCTTCTTGAGTTATTAGAAATACAAATTTTTATGAATTGTACACTTGTTACTCTAGTTTCGGGGACGAAACTCCTTTTAAGAGGGGTTGTCTGTAACACCCCGAGATTTTCTGACGTCATTAATTAATATTTTAATAAGTTTTGGGGATTTTATAATTATGTTGAATTAATTTAGAAGTAGTTTTAATAAACTACTTTCATATACGAATTTAAATATTAACATATATTTATATTAAAAATACAATCACGATTTCTAAAATAAAGAGGTTCGAATTAAGATTATTATTTTATTAAATTTGTGAGTACATGAAGGTCCCTTGCAAGAAGATGAATAAAGATAAATAAATAACTAAATAAATAATAATAATAATAATAATAATAATAATAATAATAATAATAATAATAATAATAATAATAAGAGATATTATCAATGGTACCCCTGCACTATAGAAAAATATCAATGGTACCCCAGTTAATTTCAATGGTACCCCCAAGTATGTGCTAATTACAACCGTGACACTATTAATGATTTTTCCGTTAAATGTCCGTTAAATTTTGAATTTAACCTAACCATGGTTAGTTTCTTCTTCTTCTCTTTTCCCTTTCCTCTTCCTGCTCTCCTTCCATGGCTGCTTCATCTCAAGTCCGACAGCGATCAACCCGAATATGCAGAAAATAGCGAATTGATTTTCCGTCGCCGGAGAAAACATTGTTTATGGCATGTATTGAATTTAGACAGAAATAAAAGCTTAAAAAAGGGTGAACCAGGAGAAGGAGAAACACAATGATGTTCCAAAGTTAGGACCCACAAAAACCACTGACCGTCAGTATGATCGCATATTTGGGATTTGGTTTGAAGGGGTTGAACTTCTTCGTAGTTGTACTACTCAGCCTACTCATTCTGGAATCTTCTGGAATGTTCGTAAGGATGTAACTAAATATTCATCTCTTCTTATGAAATCTAATTTAAATCTTTTAGTTTATATGGGAAATATTGTTGATAAAACTTATACTGGTGTTTATCATGTTAGCGTCACTTTTCATTACTACTCATTTGAGAATTTTGATCAAAAAAAGGGGACTTTGGTTGATTTATATGGAAATTTAGCAGATTTAATACTACCCATTTTCAGAAAACTTCCATTAAATGATGGGTTATGGTTTGAAATTCAGAATTCTACTGAATTTCAAAATAAGGAATTGGAAATCCCTAGGAATGTTTATAGAGCTGCATTAGAAATTTATGTTTCATTTCATGAAAATGATGAATTTTGGTATACAAATTTTGATAATGATTATTTAATGGCTAATAATTTGAGTTTGCTTGGAAATGGTCCTTTTAGGGAGGTTTTACTGAAGTTAGATGATGATTTAGTAGGAGCTGTTGGCCATTTACTGTGATTTTTTATGGTGGAATTAATCCCCTTCTTTGGAGACCAATTTGTGCCATTGGATCATTTGATTTACCCTCTTACGACATCAAAATTAATCCGTTTTTTGGTAAATTGTTGGATGGGAACCAACAGAGATTCGGGTTTTGTGTTACGAATTAGATGAATGTATGGTTCATTGATACTAATTTACATCGACGAATTCGGGTCAGTGGTTTTTTAGATGAAGCAACCATGAAAAGAAAGCAGGAAGAGGAAAGGGAAAAGGGAAGAAGAAGAAACTAACCATGGTTAGGTTAAATTCAAAATTTAACGAACATTTAACTAAAAAATCATTAATAGTGTCACGGTTGTAATTAGCATATACTTGGAGGGTACCATAGAAATTAACTGGGGTACGATTGATATTTTGCTAGTACAGGGGTACCATTGATAATATCCCTAATATAAATAACCATGATAAAAAGGGCACGAAACCCTCGTTGCTTCCCACCAGCCGTCACTCCCTTCACTCTTCCTCATTATTTCTCTCCTTTCCCCCTTACTGTGCCGCCAGCAACTGGTCCCAATCAGCCACCCACGAGCAACCACCTGCACAGCCATGTCACATCCTCCCTCGAGTAGAAAGCAGCAGCCCAGAAACTGACAATAGGCCGTGTCTCTTCTTCCCCCTCAGCGGCAGGCGCACCGAAGGACTCCACCAGCAGCTCGGCTACTGTACTGTCAGCAGGGGACAATCCGTGTGGCTCCTTCTCCCCATTTCGCACAATGATTCACCACCACCACAAAAACCACCTACCTCCTTGTCCATCTCCTAGTTTCACCTTTGTGAGCCATCTCTTCTCTTTTCTCTAATTAATTTTCTAGTTTTATTAGGAGTTCTATTAAGTGTATTGAGTTTGATGTTAATTTTGTGTTAAGTTCATTGAATCTTTTTGTGGGTAAGAATTTGATTGATGAATTAAACATGTTTATGACTTAGGGTTTGAAGTGTGATTTGATATTATGGGTTGTGTGTTGATTTTGTATTGGTTTCTTTGAATCTTAGTATGGGTAGTAATTAAATATGTTATATTTGAACACGAAACGATTAGGGCTTGGATTTAGAGATGAAATTACTAATGATGTGTGTTTTATACTATATTTTAGTGATGATTGATAAAATAACTTTAAAAGTTGTTTTAAGATTTGGTTGATTGGTTATTATTGTGAATAATTAGTAACCGTGATGATGTTAGTTGACTATGAAAGTGATTTTGATTGATTAAATTGGGAATAATAGTTACTAATTGTTGTGGTTTGATTGTTGCGAATCACAAATACCCTTATTAGGTTGTTATTGAAGTTATAGATACATGATATTAGTAAGCCAAGAGCATAATCTCAACTTATCGTCGATGGTTGGTAAAGTAATTTGTCGTGTTGTTTGACTATAATTCTTAATAGCTTTGCAGAATGTAACAAATGATATCCCGATACGACAACTCTAAGATTTGTCGTATCGTTATATTAATGTTATATTAAATTTGTAAGATTTAGTTGTGATTAGTTATTTTTGGGTAACACGAGCCGATATGCTAAAATTTAGTTAATGTAAAGAAACGATTCACACATACTTCTACTTTAAATTGATGGAAAGACTTATGTTGTGTTGAGTTAATGATTTTGACTTGTATTGAATGAGTTGTGTGTGTGCTAGAGTAATCGAAAACTCATGTTGCATGGGCGATAGCGGTTACTTTGGTATTTAGTTTTGTATGGCAAAGTTGTTAATGGAGCTTATTAGTTCTACTCATAACTTATGTAGGTGCCCATTTTGTAAAAGGAAAGTAGAGCCTTAGTCGGGTAATTTTGTGACTTTTGATCGTGTAGTGACGCTTACAGTACGTACACGCAGTAACTAACCCTTATATGCAATTTCCCTTAAGACATTATTGTTTATTGTGATAATATGTAGTGTATCGAAACTATGAGGTGCTAGTGAGAAAACTTTATATATGAAGAGCCATCGATTATGAAATCCCTGAGCTTAGAATAGTTTGGAGAATGAGAGTGTTAGTAGAAGGCGGGGACCACCCCCTTATTTATTTAAGAATTAGATTATGCCTTAATTGGAGTTAGAATGACTCTTTTATACGTGAATTTCATATTTTGATGAGTGGCTCAATGGGTTTTGGCGTGCTGGGCGCTCATTATTAGTCGAAAGTGGAAGTTATCCCATCTGATAAAGTATTAGATTATGATTAGCTGGCATGACTCAACTAGATTATGTCCGGTTGATTTATTAGTCCCCTAGGTGAGGTTCGATGGGACCACCGTAAGGGGGGTATGAGCATGCTTGGGTCACTGGACGTCGGATAGCCGATACCGCCCCTTGACCGAGGTGTTACCATGCGGGCCTTGCAAACCCCAATATGGTGGCCTCTTCACTGGTTTAAAACCCCAGTGTGTTAGTTTTTCCAGAAGGTAGGACCCGAGAGGGTCAGCTGGAGGGGGCATGAGCTCGTACTTTGCCATGGGAGCCGGATGGCCGATAACGCCCTTGGCCGTGTTATTATGCCAAAGTTAATTAGTGATAGAAAATTTATTCATTGATCGAAAGTTATTTAATGATAGAAGGTTCATTCTTTGATAGAAAGCTTACACATTGATAGAAAGTTTACTTTTTGATAGAATATTTACTCATTGATAAAACATCTATTTATTGATAGATTAGTTTATGCTAGTGAGAAATGTGCCTAAGTTAAGTTACCTCAAGGGTATTACAGACTATGATCACATTTACCTTAAGATAGACAAGCACTATAAGGTCATGTGTTAGGTATTCTATTAATGCCTTGGTCGAGTTGATACTATACGTGTTTTGCAAGAGTTTATGTTTGAAAAGAGGAGCGTGAAGACCTGCATTCTACCCAAGAACACATGGTTCGGGTTGGAAAGCACGTAATGAAATTAAGAAGTATAATTGGCCGATAAGCGGTTACTATCTGTGCTTGCGTTTTATATAATCATCTTATGTCGTTTTATGATATAATGCTATCTAGTAGTTGGCCTTATTATATTTGATGCTAGTTACTGATGTGTACGTGTTTGTGCTTATGTTTGATTGTTGATGACTTTCTATGATTGTCCTGCTATGACACATAGGCCTTTAGTCTAATGTCGAGCAGCGGGAGGATCATAGACAGGCGTAGCAGGTACTGGAGCTTCTTTTGCATTGCATTTGAGGAGAGTGATGAGGGCTAAGCATAACCTGTGTCATACCGCTATCTTTCAATTTTATAGCTCTTGTTAGCTTTTGTAAATTTTGGTTGTATATGTTTTGTTATGAGGCCTTGTGTCCTCCCTCGTATATTTGTATTTCCACTGCGTAGTTTATAACTCTGTATGGTTTTAAAGAGTTAAGTCTTTTTAAAACGCAAACGTCGACACTGGAACCACGATCCATGCTTGGCATGGTTATTTAAGAAGCTGGCGACGAATCATTCAGCCGTGACATAGTTTTGATAGGCCGTTGGTGCCTTTACTTTATTAGCTTTTAAATAACTTTTGTTTTTCTACAAAGGCGCACAATTTTAAGGCAGATGCTGCCTAAATTTTCACTCACTCACCTTTTTAATTAATCTTTAGCGTTTATTTTAATTATGTTCCCTTTGTTTTTTATGTAACACCCGAATTTCCTCCCTTCCTTCACGATTCTGGTTTCGTTTAAGGGGTTGGAAATTCAGGGGTGTTACACCCTACTAATTCGATTCTCACGCGCTAATTTTATTGAACGATTTAATAAGAATTTAATTAAAATTTACCATAAAGCAAAACTGATCTTAATCTCACACGCTAGTTCTATTGACTAGTTCAACATAGCATATTTAATTTAGGGTTAATTGGCATAATTTAACCAATTTAATCCTAGTTTCATGGGCACATTCAAGAATCAAACACTAGTGGAAAAAAATGTATTTGCTACTAATCAATTGCTGTGGTTTTTATATATACGCAGCTATAAGTAGGAAAAAGAATTAGAAAAAAAAAAAAAACACTTAAATACTGCGGTTTTGGGCCTTGACCGCAGCAAATACATATGAGCAGCTTCAATTGCTGCGGTTTGTTTCACGCCCGCAGCAAAAAACGTTCTTCAATTGCTCCGGTTCTTCACTACCCGCAGCAAATAAGATAATTCTTCACATAATTGCTGCGGTTTTTGCCTTGCCCGCAGCAATTGTATTTTCAAAAACCCGTCATATATGTTAATGTTATGTTAATACATAAAACCCACGAAACTGCTTTCATTATATTGTTTATACGACTGTTGCACTTCTTCACTCAATATTGAAACTGTCGGTTTTCTTGTTCATCATAATTTGTTCGATTATTGTCTTCAATCTTTCTTCTTCATCATCTTTTTGTTCTTGTTCTTCTTTGATCATCATGCTTTCTTTTCTTATTGCTTTTCTTCATCATCAACTTCTTGAAACTGCGCTGTACACATTGTTGTTGCTCTTCTTAAACCCACGAAATTTGGGCTTAGTTCTTGCTCTTCTTCAAGGAATAGTTTTTTTAAAGCTTATTAGTTCTCAAACGCAGGCCATTATTGTTCAAGCTTCATTAATTGTGTACGTTTAGGGCGCTTAGTTTTTTTTATACCAATTTTTTTTTCATTGTATAGGTTATACACTAACCCACCAAAACCCACGACAATTCAAGGTATTTTTTTCAATTTGATTTGTAAATTAGGTTTAAATTTGTCATACTTTATGAATGTGTATGTTGTTATTGTTTTTAAGTTTTAAATTTATCATATATATCATATTTTGTTATATTTTTAAGTAATTTCTTCATTTTATTTATGATTGTGTATGTAGTAGTGGTTTTTAAGTTTTAAATTTATCATAATTTTTTATATAGTTTGTAAGTTAGGTTTAATTAGGTTTGTTTATGGTTAAATGAATGAGTTGTTGATATGAATATTAATTAGTTGTCCAAGTTTATGAATGTGATTTGATTTTTATTGTTTTTATATAAATATTAATTATGGTTACTACAATAAACATCATTTGGACAGTTTAAAAAACATTGTGTTATTATTTGGGTTAATTAGTGTTAAATGAATGATTATTACTTAATTTTGTGGTTAGATAGAGTTCGTTAAGTATATATGTTTAAAAGTTGTGTATTAATTTTTTTTTGAATCAATTAATCACACTAATTAGGATTACAAAAGATCGTTCATGGATGTATGGAAGCATTGAATCGTCGGAATTTATTGATGGCGAATTAGAATTTTGTAGTATTGCGGTTGAACATCAAGTGAGGATGGGGAGAGTTGGTTTTTATTGCCCATGTGTCCGTTGTGGCAATGTATCAAAGGTAGATAGTGTTGATATCCTTAGGGAGCACATACTTCGACGTGGCTTTAGGCCTCAATATCATGTTTGGGTTTGCATGGTGAGGAGGGAGTGGATGGGTATGGTTAGTAGATAATGTTGATGGGTATGAGACAGATGAAGAGAATATCGATGAGGATGTGGATCGTGTTGATGAGATGATGGAGGGAGTCGAGGATGAGTTAGGAAAACTTCCTCGTGTTTTTGACTTGTTGACAGAGGCTTCTCAAAAGCCTTTGTACCCTAGATGTATAAAGTTCACCAAACTAACAGTAGTGTTGACAATTTTCAACATTAAATCAAAGTTCAATTGGATTGACGCTAGTTTCACAATGTTATTAGAAGCGTTAGGTGAGATGCTTCCTGAGGGAAATGAACTTTCAAAGTCGACATATTATGCCAAAAAGCTCATGTGTCCTTTCGGCTTAAAGTACCAGAAGATTCATGTGTGTCCGAATGATTGTATGTTGTATCGGAATGAAAACGAGAACTTAGAAGAGTGTCCTAGGTGTGGGTTACCGCGCTACAAGCGTAAAGGGGCTCGGGATGCTAAAGGGCCCCCGGCTAAGGTATTGTGGTATTTTCCAATAATACCTAGATTCAAGCGCTTGTTTTCTATAAAGAAAGATGCGTTAAATTTGAGGTGGCATGCAGATAGGGTGAAGAAAGGTCACTTGCTCACACATCCATCTGATTCTCCGAAGTGGCAGAGTATTGATAGGTTGCATAAGACTTTTGGGGATGAGGTTCGTAATTTAAGGCTCGGAGTGTGTACGGATGGAATGAACCGATTCAGCAATCTTAGTTCTCAACATAGTACTTGGCCGTTACTTTTAGTGATCTATAATTTGCCACCTTAGTTGTGTATGAAGCGTAAGTACATAATGCTTTCGCTTCTTATCGGGTCCTAAACAACCTGGCAATGACATAGATGTGTATCTTGCACCTCTCGTTGAGGACTTGAGAAAGATGTGGGATGAAGGCGTTTCAAAGTTTGATGCATATGCTGATGAGGAGTTCACCTTGCGTGCAATGCTTTTATGCACCGTTAATGATTTTCCGGCATATGGCAACTTATCGGGGTATAAGAACAAAGGGAAGAAAGCATGCCCAATATGTATCGATGACATGGAATCCACGTGGATTCCTACGTGCAAACACGTATTCATGCACCATCGAAAGTTCCTCCCACGAGACCGCCAATATCGTAAGAAGAAGAAGTTGTTCAACGGGGAGGTTGAGGACTGTGTAGCTCGTTGACCGTTGACCGGTTATGAGGTTTATGAACAGGCTAAGGGATTTGAGACTGTATTTGGTAAAACAGGGCAAGTGCAAGAGGGTGAAGAACGACTATGGAAAAAAGAATCAATCTTTTGGAAGCTTCCATATTGGAGAGATCTACAGGTTAGGCATTGTCTTGACGTTATGCATATAGAGAAAAATGTGTGCGATGCCATACTCGAGACTCTCATGAACATTCCGGGTAAGGCAAAGGATGTTAGGGCCGTGCGAGATTGGTTTGAATATAAGGGTCTTCGTCCGGAGTTGTGAGCACATGTTAAGGTGAGTAAGAAAAGAAATAGAGCTGATGAAGTTGGTGGCAGTAAGAAGAAGATGAGTAATGACAAAGTTTATTTGCCTCCAGCTTGCTACACATTGTCCAAAGCAGAGAAGCAGACATTTGGTGAGTGTTTGTATGGCATTAAGGTTCCGTCTGGGTACTCATCCAACATGAAGAGATTTGTGAGCTTAAATGGTGAGCTAAAGTTGGGAAGCATGAAATCTCACGATTGCCATGTAATGATGCAAGTGTTCTTTCCAATTGCAATCCGTGGAATACTGCCAAAACATGTGAGATATGCTATTACCGAGCTATGTTCGTTCTTCAACACAATTTGTAGTAAAGTTCTTGATCCCTTTAAACTTGATGCACTTCAACTCAACGTGATTGTAACTTTATGCAAGTTTGAGATGTATTTTCCACCTTCTTTCTTTGACATAATGGTTCATCTTATTATCCATCTCGTTCGTGAGATCAAGCTTTTGGGTCCAGTTTTTTTAAGGTGGTGTTATCCTTTTGAAAGACACATGGGTGTTTTACAAAACAAGGTGAGGAATCCAGCACAACCCGAGGGGATTATGATTCAAGGCACTTTGAGCGATGAGATTAGTAACTTTATAGCCGAGTATTTGGCCATGGCAAAGCCTATTGGACTTCCCACCTCTAGACATGAAGGAAGGCTTGAGGGAAAAGGAACAATTAGCTCCAAATCGGTCAAACCTCCTCGAGAAAACCTTCTACAAGCACACTTGTATGTGTTGCATCATATTTCGGAAGTTCATCCTTTTTTGAGTGAGCATTTTGATATATTGCGCGCAAAACATCCTTCTAAAGGGGATAGGGCATTGACGCAGTTGCATAACAAGACTTTTATTAATTGGTTTCATAATCGAGTAATATGCGAAGAACTCAAGGGTGTATTTGAAATTGTTAAGTGGTTAGCTTTTGGTCCTCCTGATGATGTCAACAAATATAAGGGTTACGATGTCAATGGATTCACATTTTGGACTGAGGGTCAAGAAAAGAAGTCATTGTATCTACAGAATAGTGGGGTTTCTATTTTGGCGTCATCTACATTTTACGCGAGTGCGAAGGATCAAGCGCCAGTTGATGCTAAATTGGTATACTACGGACGGGTACATGAAATATGGGAGCTTGACTATTGTACTTTCAATATTGGTCTTTTCAAATTTAAGTGGGTAGATAATAATCGACGATGCATAAAAAATGACGACCCTTGTGGATTCACTCTTGTAGACTAGGTCATTTGTGTGATAGTGAGAAGCCATTCATACTAGCCACACAAGCCAAGCAAGTATTCTACATTGTAGACCCGTCTGATAAAAAATGGTCTATTGTCATACCGGGAAAAAGAAGCGTCCTTGGTATAGGTGATGTTGAGGATGAGGAATAATATCAAGCTTTTGAAGACTCCCCTCCCTTTATCAATCCAAAATCAGTGGATCAAGATGATGTAGATGATGTAGATGTTGCTTATATGCGTGTAGATCACACGGAAGGAATACATTTGAATTAAGTGATTCACAAGGTATGAATTTAAAGCTTATTAAAGTTTTTTGGGCACTTGGTTTGTTTTGCATGAAACTTTGCACATAACACTATTTGTTATATATTATTGTGTTGAACATATTAGAATTGTAAATCATAGTCATATTCTTAATATTACTTAGCTTATGTTCTAACATATTTCTATTCATACTCTTTCAGGTACTGATATACAATGCATCTATTCAGAGAGGAAATTGTCCCCGAGATTAAGACCCCGGATAATGAGCATCGTAGTTATGACAGTGAAGAGGACCAAATTGTGAGATACGAGCGTATGGCTGAAGACGCTCCACCGATTGACAATGATTTTGAGACTGAAGACGCCCCACCAATGGATGCTCCCACTACCAGTAAGAAAAGAAAAGGGCGAGGTCCTACGAAAAACCTCAAAGTCACAGAACCCATGCATTTGGAATACAATGCATTGGCTCAACCCTGCGAAAAATGGCGTAGGCAATATGGAAAACAAGTGGGTCTATGTATCCGCAAGCTTTCCACATTACATGCATGGAACGAGGTTCCAGAAGCTTTGAAGAACTCTCTATGGAATGATACTATGGCAAGCAACTTTACTATTTTTACTGATTTAGTTTCATTTTAAAATTAATTTGATTGACAGTAATAAATATAAATTTTTTTGTAGAATCTTTTCCACATCGAGAGCGATGAGGACAAGAAGAATGTGTTTCTTTCAGCTGTTGCTGAAAGATTCAGAGATTTCAGATCCAAGCTAGTAACTGGCTAGATTACGAAGAGGCGTACCCGTACGACCAAAAAGGTCAAAACGGGAAACGAAGGTGGAGAGCAATCACCTTCGAAGATGCCCTACGAAATATGGGGTCACATATCGAAGAGGGATTGGGAGGCCTTTGTTGCCAAAAGAACAACTCCCATAGAAGTTGTAAGTATTTCATATTATATTATAGTTTACCAATTTGAATTTACTTCTTTTGGTTCAGTCATCAAACTAATACATGACATTCGATTTTTATTGATTAATTAGGAAAAGCGTGGTAAAGCTTCTGATTCTGCAAGCAAAAGGAAGTTTTACCATCGCTTGGGCCAGAAAATGTACGATGAGGTCCGAAAAGAGTGGGTGGATGCGGGTTTATACCCCAATCAAAGTTCATCCACGCCCTCATCTACGACTACCTCCGCATCCGTGAATACTCCTGCTGGAGATCGGGTGCGTGATTGGTATTGCGGGCTTCATTCTCGAGATGCAAGTGGTAAATTTACCATTAATGATCCGGGAACGAAGAAGCTTGATGATGTTGTGGTGAGTTTTGAAATTATTAAGTATATTCTTGATTTGTTTTGTATTCTTTGGCTTTGATGTACTTATACTAATTGCTATATATGTCACTTTTTATTTGAACAGATGGGCTGGAAGGAAAAAGAAGCTACGGGGGAGTTCACCCCAAGAGGCAATGTTGACGCATTGCATATGGTCTTAGGGAAAGACCACAGTGGACGGGTAGTCGGAAAAGGAGGCGTCCGCGTGGGGTTACAGAAGGCATTCGGCAAAGAGTGTGTTGCTACTCAATCCAGAACGGCGCTGCGGGATGAAGTAGCAACCCTCCGAGCGGAGATTACGAAGGACGTTCTCGCCAAGCTGGCCGCCGTGTTGCAGAAGATGCGAGCACCCATTGTTGACTTGGAAAACCTTATTGTCGAGGATCAGGAAAGTCAACATGGGGATCCTAACGCTTCGGTCGAGCCAACACCCGAGCCCATTACCCCCGTAGCACCCCAGCTCATTACTAATACCCCTGAAGGGAAAACCCTACACCGGAGGACATAAACTCCGTTGCTCAAAATCCGGAGCCAACTCCAGAGCCAGTGCTACAGGTACATAGTTTTTAATTATATAAGCACTTATTATTCAGGAGGCGACTCCTTGTTCTCTTTTGCTGCCTCAGTTAGGTGTTGCTAGTGATGGCGACTTAACTGTGGTTGCATATGGTGTGGCCCAGCCAAACAAAGAGGGCCAAACAGTGCATTCAATGCCTGTTACAAGTGGCCACATCAGTGTGGTCGTGGAAACTATTGTAAAGGGGTTTGAAGATTTCTCACTCCCCGTTCAAATGCGAGCATGAAGCCTTGAGAAACTCTCACACGCTCTAGGTAGTTTCATCACATGGCCACATGCTTCGGTCCGATTCACTAACATGGTAAGAATCATTTGTACCTTATTTTTTTATTTTTTTAATTGCATGCTCACACTAATTTAATTGTATAAATTAAAATTGCAAAAGAGTCCAAAGGGATCTTGGAGAGAGGTCGGTTCCTCAGCAAAGGTGTCGACTGGGTCAAAGTCGATGCCAAGCACTCCAATTTTGACTGAAGAGGAGCTAAAAGATCTCTCTCAAGATTGCAAATGGCTGCATTATTGTGCATCTCGCATAAGTGAAGAGGACCCACTATTTCTGAACCTGCTGAAGAAGCGATACTGCTTTTTAGAGAGCCCGTTTGTAATTACTGGTCCTAGTGACATCAGGCAATTTTTGAGAGGAGAGATGCTGAACGTAGCTCTTTTCCATGTCTATATGAGGTGATGTTCATTATCTTACAAGTTAGGCATTGTTGTTTAATTGTTTTAATTACCGAATTACTAACAAAATTTTCTTATTTGTGAGTTTAGTGCGGCTTACGAGGACCTAAATTCTTGCGAACCTCCAATAAAAATTGGATGGTTTTGTCCTGAGTCAATTTCGGGTAGTAAATGTGTAAATGATCCAGATGACGTCAGAGCACACATTCAGACTGCTTTGACTAATTCCCTTGCATCTAAACACACGTTCATTCTGGCTCCATATATGGAAGAGTAAGTTTTATTTTTGAAATTGAACTTATCTTTTGATTTTTAAACTCACCTAATCTCTAATTTGTTAATTTAAAATTTACGTTTGTAGTTTACATTGGATACTTTTGGTCATATGTCTTTTAACGAACACTGTGCACGTCTTCAACTCATTACAAAAACCTCAAAGCCCGCCTCACAACACAAAATTCAAAGCGTTGTTAAATGCGTACGTAATATTAATTATTTTACCAATTTGATTTAATTAAGTATTATATAGATATATAAATAGTATTACTTTTCCCATGCGTTTCAGCACAATGAAATAAGTGCTTGGACAAATGGGATCTACATCCAGAGCCACATTTCCAAAATGGACAGCAATAAAGGTACACAAATTCGATTTTATGCGTTTTTAACCGTTTTTGGCACTTTCGCGCGTAAAGTAGCTCAAACTTGGTTTGTTTTGAACGAAACTTGGCACACAACACTATTTGGTATGTATTATTGTGTTGAAGTTGTTAGAATTGAAAATCGTAGTCATATTCTAGAAATTACGTGTTAAGTTGCGATTTTAAGCGTTTTTAACCGTTTTTAACACTTTTGCGCATAAAGTAGCTCAAACTTGGTTTTGATTCGAAACCGGGGCTGATTAAGGCCTTGGTTATGCAAGGATTAATGTTGTGCGGAAGCTTTGATTAATGACACAGACGAAAACTACAAATGATCATGAAAAGAACACGAAACAACCACAAACACTTAGACAATTATGATCTAGCAAACTGTCGAGCAGCCCTCCTTAAGCTCAGCTTCTAGGAGTCCACGGGGATTGTTAGAATGGTTTAAGGACCTTGATAGCTAGATCCAAGTACCGAGATTCCATTTCCACTTTAGCCTAGGTCCTGGATGCATAGGTTTAGTCTCCA
>NC_080060.1:15676646-15689146 GCF_026212465.1 Amaranthus tricolor | reverse complement strand
TGAAATTGAGTCATTGACATAATTAAATGTGATCTAATTAATCTCAAGCTTCCGCTCTATTGATTAATATCGATTTAAGACCAAACTAGTGTTAATCCTCAAACTTCTGTTTTATTGGCTAACCTAGTAGGAATTTTACTTAAATATATCTCAATCCTAAATTAGTCCTAATCTCAAACTTTTGTTTTATTGAAAAGGTTAATAAAGATGTTTAAACCGATATTCATTAAGCGTAGAATTAATTATAGACCAAAAATTCACACAATCAATCGATAAAATGTTATCCCATGCTTCGAATTAGGAATCATACCCTAACCCTAAAGA
The DNA here is from genome assembly GCF_026212465.1 of Amaranthus tricolor. Lineage (NCBI taxonomy): Eukaryota > Viridiplantae > Streptophyta > Magnoliopsida > Caryophyllales > Amaranthaceae > Amaranthus > Amaranthus tricolor. The sequence goes on along the minus strand of NC_080060.1, from coordinate 15,688,822 downwards.
GGAAAACTATTCTCTAGACATAACGATGAAGAACATGTAGTAAATGATAAATAAAACCCTAATTGAAACACTAGACATAAAGATGATGAATAATTTCAATGCACAAAGATAAAAATAAAGCAATAGATAAAGAAAACTTACTAACGGGAAGAACGTAAATATAAATTGCAATAAAATCGAAAATGTAACAATGGAGTTCCACCATGGAAGCTCTCAAAAGGAAGAACAACAATAAAGAAAACGGAAAATTAAACTAAAGAAAACTACCCTAATGATCCTCATAATAATAATAATAACCACCGCTATTTATAATGGTCCAAAAATTAACCGTCAGAAGCTTGTCAGTGGCAAACGTTGACTCAGCGGTCAAGGACCTCAGCAAAAAGCCGAGTCGGCTTTAAAAGAAGCAAAACAATGATTTTTCCAGAACCTACCGTCGAATCGGCGGTCACTTTTCTTCCACAAAAGCCAAGTCGGCGTTTTGCGCTGAAAAATCGCATAAAATTCAAACGGTTGTCATTTCTTGTTCGGTTGTCGAAATTGGACACATAATATACTATTGGAAAGCTCTTAAAGCCTAGTTTCCAATGCCGCAAACCTTGAATTAATAAGATCTTTCTATCAAAAGTTATGACCAAAAAAGTGAGTATGTATCAAATTTCACTTTAAAACTTTTGCATTTCAAACACTTTTCAACTCTTTTGCCCATCTTCATTGTAAAACATCTTCAAACAAGAAATAATCTCCTTAGTTTACTCCGTCATCATTAAAATCGTAAGTATTATGCTTAAAAACGATCAAATCCGCTCAAAATTAACATAAATAACCAAAATGGGTAAAGTAGCATAAATCTTCAAAATAAGCACGAAATTACTAACAATAATCATCATTAAGGAGTATAAAATGATATGAATAAGTGCAAATAATTGCACTTAGCAACTTATAATGCTCAAATGAAGATTAATGGTGGAATTATTGAGAAACTAAATTAAAAGATGAAATTCAAAGTAAAACTAATGAAAAAGGAGTAATTAAGTCTAGTGAAAAATGAAGTAGGAGAGAAGAAACCCTAATCAGTCATTAGGGGATTATTTATACTAATAAGGCCTACTAACTCAAAACCTAATGAAAAACAGCTGAAGAAATAAAACCGGGCCTGGAACACACAAACGTCGAGTAGACTGTACCAAATATGCACCAACCACCGACTCGACTTTTACTTCTGGAAACTTCATGTTTTTGTCAGCCTAAACCGCCAAGTCGGCTTTCCAATTTTTCACCCAAACGCCAACTCGGTTGTAACGGTCCGGTTTAAGTGACCCGGAAATCCATATGAAAATACAAATTCCGATTCACTTTTTGAACTCCAGAGAAGACTTTTCTCTAGGACCGTCAACGTTCCTTCGATAAAGAAATATAGATAAACAGAAAACAAAACCAATGTGAAAGGTAATAAGTCAGCGGAAGCTCTAACGTACAACTCGAGAGCCTAGAGGCCTCTAAACAAACTAATCGAAATAGCGGAAGCGAAAAGAAAAATATCTCTTTTGTTACATTAATTCAGAGTTTCTTTCTACTCATAGTCTAATACCAAAGGTAAAACATAGTCTTGATTATTACGGTTTCTACGTCGAGATCGCACACCCAACCCCACCTGCAATCAACCTACCAGTCGTCGTAAGACAACACCAGTAGGTTCCAAAGAAACAACCAATACACGTTAGAGACTTCATACAAATATCAATCAGGTTGAATACAAGCAGAAAGTTCATCCTAGCATGCATAGGCTCTACACATTTTTATTAATTAATCTCAACTTGTAACGTTGCCCGTCCTGTTTGGGTCGTTCAAGTATAAACTATTCATTATTAAGTAATTTCAAACTTTTAACATTGCCCGTCCTGTTCGGGTCGTTCAAGTATAAAACCAATCCATTTGATGGAATACACTTGGGAGAGCTAATCCCAAGGCAACCACCGACCTAAGACGTTGCCCGTCCTGTTCGGGTCGCCAAAGGCTAAAGTATGCATACCCCCATGTTGACCGTAATGATCCAAAACTGCCATGGGAACAATAATTATAATAATTCAAACCAAACGTTAACCCCTTTGGGTAACGAACACATCAATTCTCAATTTCCACTTTAGTTACTTTCAAATTATTTGGGATGTCTAATCCTTATGTGAATTACAATACATCAATTAGGAATAAAACAACACTACTTGCACAACCACATAAACAATATGGTCTAAGCATGTACCTTTACGCGCTGCAAATAACACTGCTCAAGCACAACCAAAATTTCGCCCTCTTATAAATCGAGGTCCTAAATAACACACACAAAACGACCACGTATTAGAACTTGTTTACACATTTAATCCACTCCATACTCTAAAATATCACTATGACTTGATAAATTTTAATTGTTTACATCCAAATCCCAATAGTTCCAAATTACAAATTCTGACCAGAAACTTTAAGGGCCATTTCGGATAGATTAGAAACTTCAAATGAAAAATCCGACTGCGCCATTGCGTTCGGAACGCGTCAATTACCTTGGGTACCAAATTTCATAATTTCTAACATCCATTTACTATTTTTAATTATTTTAAGCGTTTAACGAGTTTTTAACGCAACGGTGCTTAAAACAACGGAAAACGACTAACGTTTCCGAGTCGGTACCTCTAACGAGGCGGAACAGCTGCTGCCGCCTACATTTATATATTATTATTATTATTATTTTTATTCATTATTATTATTAGTTTATATATACATTATCAACCCTTTTTAAATCTCATGACCAAAATAACTCTTGCAAGGTCACATTCACAAAATCCTTCAAGAGACTTGAAATTTCATAAATTATGATACCTAAATTAAATACTTAATTCTCTTAACAAATTAAATTTTGTAGAGAATTACAAAACTAAATCACCCTTTTAAATCAAGACACACATATATATAAATATAACACAATCCTTCAAGTAAATCAAATTTTGCTAAAGGATTATTAAACCCTTGGATGACTACATAACTTAATCCATACCAACTTAATTTCTACTAACAAATTGAAATTTAGTTAGAGAAATTTAAACCATAAAAGAAATTTATTTGAATATCAACAAAACTCAATTCTTATAAAAAAAATTTAAACTTTGTTAAAGAATATAAATCAAGAACATAACTTAATCCTTTTAACAAAATTAAGGTTTGTTAAAGGATTGTTAAAGATTATTACATAAAAATATACTCAATCCTCCTCAAAGTCATAGGATATCATCATACATAAAATGTAATTCATCTTAGAAAACCTTGTATATAAAATCTATAACTAGAAATTCAATTAAACTTACCTCTTTGATCAAAAGATTGAATGGAAGAACAAGAGAACAATTTTTTTTTTCTTGAAATGCCGAATCTCAAGCCCAAAGGAGTTTTTTCTGATTTTTTTTGTTCAATTGGAAGCTTAGAAGGGTGAAGAACTCAAATGGTTTTCAAAAGGATTAATAGGCAATTAAGGGATGAGCTTAATGTGCCTTAATACACACTTATGAGAGGAGTTACAAGACTCCTTCCATTCCTTCACACAACCGGTCACCCTTCCCCTTCCCTAATTTTTTATTTTTTTAATTAATTAATTAATTAATTATATAATTGTCTATTTTTTTTAAAGCAGAAAAGAAATATTACGCAATAACAACGTATGCGATAAAACGCGTTACCGTTAAATAAACTTACTTCGTTTCTTATAATTAACCATGTAAAATAATATAATTCAATATTACTTATTTACTTTATTTTGTTATACTTTATTTTATTATATTTTATTTATTTTTAAACCCGATAATTTACGGGGTGTTACATCGGCGTTAGCTTCTGGAAAATGTGTCTTTTTTTGCTTTATTCACCTCCGAGTCGGCGGTTCTCACATATGCAACACAGTCGAGTCAGCTTTTTCTTCTGGAACCAAAATGCTTCCTAGACTTGATTTCTTGCTCTTTTACCTCTCATGGCTTGATGCTATAGATGGTTTGATTCTATCTTTGAGTCCTGTAAACATGAATAGCCACAAAAACCCACAAAAAAGACTCAAAAATGTCATGATTCACTTATTTACCTACAAATTAATCATGGAGTACTGAAATGGAGCAAACACGCCTAAAACGACCCTAAAACGCCACTAAACACCCAAAAGGAGTATATAAATGATAATAATAAGTGCAAATAATTGCACTTTTCAATCAAATAAAAACACATGCTAGTACATCCTTCCTACTTTTCAATTCTCATTCTTGACATTTTATACAGTTCCTTTCTCCAAGCCCTCTTAAGTTGGCCCAAGTACTCAAAGCCTATTTGGCTGTTTCCATTATGTTAAAAAACTGAAACCACCTCAGAAATTCCTTGTAACATCCATGAATTTTTGACCCCTTGTACGAAACCAAAACCGCAAAGGATGGGAGAAAATTCGTGTGTTACATTAAAATAAAAATAAACAAAATAATATTAAACTTTAAAAATTATGAGTAAAAATTTCGGCAGCATCTCTGCTAAAAATCGAACATGTAGTAGAGCAATTAACACAATAAAAAAAACATTAAACTAATCTAAGGCATCATTACCTTTAAAATCTCACACCACGATGATTCATCGTCGACTTCTCAAACCAGCATGCCAAGCATGGATCGTGGTTCCAGTGTCAACATTTGCGTTCAAAGGTGACTTAGCTCTTCAAAACCATACGAAATTATAAACGACGCAGCGGAAATACAAATACACAAACGAGGACACAAGGCCTCATAACAAAAGGTATACAAACCAAAGTTTACAAAAGATAAATAAGAGCTACAAAATCATAAGATAATGCTATGATACAAGTTAAGATTCGCCCTCATTACTCTCCCCCAATGCAATGCAACGCAAAAAAAGATCCAAAACCTGCTACGCCTGTCTATGATCCTCCTGCTGCTCAACAGCAGAACAAAGGCCAATGTGTCATAGCAGGACAATCAGAGTAAGTCATCAAACAATCAACATAAACACAAAAACGTACACGTCAGAAATTAACATCAAATATAATAAGGCCAACCTACTAGATAACATTATGTTATACAACAACATAAGATGATCTCATAAAACACAAACACAAATAGTAACCGTTTATCATCCACCTATACTTCTTAATCTTATTATGTCCTTTCCAACCTGAACCATGTGTTCCTGGATAGAATGCAAGTTTTCACACTCCTCTTCTCAAAATATAAACTCTTGTAAAACACGCGTAGCATCAACTCAACCAAGGCATTAATAGACTACCTAACACATGACCTTTTAGAGATTGTCTATCCTAAAGTAAGTTTGATCATATTCTATCTTTGGGATTGGTAACTCCCTTGAGGTAACTTAACTGAGGTGCATTTGTCACTAGCATAAACTACTCTATCATTGAATACATTTTCTATCAATGAGTAAACGTTCTATCAATGTGTAAGCTTTCTATGAATGAATAAACTTCCTATCAATAAGTAACTTTCTAGCAGTGGATCTTTTCTCCACTTCATGGCATAGTGACAAGGCCAAGGGCGTTATTTGTCATCCGGTGCCCATGGCAATGTATGAGCTTATACCCTCTCCAGCTGACCCTCTCCAGCTGACCCTTTCAGATCCTACCTTCGGGAAAAATATAACACACTGAGGTACCAATCCAATGAAGAGACCACCATATTGGGTTTGCAAATCTTGCATGGTACCACCTCAATCAAGCCCCCATATAGTGACCCTATCGGATCTCACCTAGGGGACTATTAAACCAATCAGACATAATCCAGTTAAGTCACACAATCTAATCATAATCTAATGCTTTATCAAATGGGAATAACTCCCGCTTTCTACTATTAATGAGTGCCCTGGGATAGCAAACCCACTTAGCAACTCAAACAAATTACGAAATTCACCTACAAAGGAGTCATTCTAACTCCAAGTAAGGCATAATCCAATCTTTAAATAAATAAGGGGATGGTCCTCGCCTTCTACTAATACTTTCATTCTTTAAACTATTCTAAGCTCAAGGATTTCATAATCGATAGCTCTTCATATAAAATTTACTCATTAGTACCTTATAGTTTCAATACAATGCATATTATCACAATAAACAATAAACAATAAATAATAATCTCTTAAAGGAAATTGCATATAAGGGTTAGTTACTGCGTGTACTACCTATAAGCGTCACTGCATGACCAAAAAGTCACAAAAATTGCCCAACTAAAGTTCTACCTTCCTTTTATGAAATTGGCACTATATAAGTTAGGAGAAGAACCCATAAACCTATTTGTCTCCATTTAAAAAGCATCCAAACGCTTAAAGAAGCTATCATTCACCCATTCAAAGTATTTTTAATTATTCTAACGCACACTAATCCGATTCACATTACTCAATTTATACTTGTTCATAAGTTATGACATTAAGTCCAAAATCAAATAAGCTTTCTCTTCCACTAAACCAACAATCAAGTAAGCTTCCACAACAAAAAAGCAGTATGAACATTTCTTTAAATGGATAAGACTCAAAGTATAAGGCCACATCACCATGTAATATTCAAAACTACTAATATTTGTATAACCATAATACTAGCAACTTATAATGATATTGGTGTTAGTGATAACCTCAAGTTGTCATATAATTTACTACAACATACAAGATTACTCACAACCCAAAAAATTATGAAAAGAGATATTTTCTCCAATAATGTACGACGATTATAGCAACAATAATTTCTTTATATTTCGACAATGACAATGAAAATTATAATACCTAACAAAACCCCCCACATTCAACACAATAAGAGGAAGTTCATGTGGTAAACATCACCAAAATAGTACACAACTATCATTGTCACTCATACTTCAAACCCTAATTAATAATTATACTCAAATCATCAATCAAACTCTAACCCATTATAAGATTAACTAGGAGTAAAACAAAAGCAACACTAAACTCAATAACTTGATAACAATTTCAATTAAAAACTAGAACAAAAATTAATTCGACAGAAGGAAGATGGCTTACAACGGTAAAATTAGGAAAGAGGTGAAGGAACAAAGTGATTGTTGTGGTGGTGACACAAGTGGAGCAAGGTGATGGTGGAGGAAGAGCTGTGTGGAGCTGTCCCTGCTAGAGGCACAGCAATCGGATTGCTGGATGGTGGGTAAAGTAGCGGCCTGCTGTCGTGAGGGAGTGAACACAACCGATTGAAGGGTGCTTGCTATTAGTGGGGAGGGGAACGAGGGCCTGTTGCTCAGTGGTTGCTCGTGGTGGCTCAAACCGTGGCTGCTGTGGTGAGGGGGGGGGGGGGGGGGTCGGCTTCATAGGGAGAAGAGGAAGAAAGAGGAAAGAGAGAAGGAGGGTCTGGAGCGGGTTTGGCCAGACCCGGATCCGGACCCTAAGGGTCCAAAATTTCAGACCCAGACCCAGACCCTACGAATCTGACGGGTCTAAGGTCCTTAATGGGTCCTTAATGGGTCTTATACAAAGCCTCTTTGATTTATCAAAATTGAACCTTTTGCGAGTCTTTTTGTATTTTTGTAAGCAACTTATTATCGTATTACAAACACTTGTTCGAGTCCATAAAATTCAAATACAAAATAATTACTAAAATGTAAAAACACTTTTCTAAATACATAATTAAAAATCAAATATAAAAGACTAATTGAGATACACAGTTTATATTAGAGGAGAAAGAAAAAGTTAGGGTTACTGGACACTGGTACTGCGGTAGTGCCTTACTAGTTACTGGATTGAGATTAATGAGAAGGCAAATTAGGCAATCAATATTCAAGGTATTATATATTAATAATAAAAAATTAATATTAGAATTTAGAAATCAAAAATTCATAATATAAAATTTAAAAGTTTAGGATCAGGGTCCGAGTCCGGGTCTTCACCTTGGCACCCGGACCCGGACCCGTCAAATATTTTTTGGATCCAGATTCGACCCGGATCCGATGGGTCTCAAAAATTAAACCCAGACCCTTAAAAAAAGGGCGGGTCCAACAGGGTCCTAGACCCATGACCATCCCTAGAAGGGAGGCGTGTAATTGAGAAATTAGGGAAAGGAGTGCTCTCACTTAAAAAAAAAACCCTAACTTATCTTGTTATTTTATTTATTTATTTATTGTTTTAGATTAAGCTTCTCACAACACCCAACTAAGACAAATTCACCTTTGTTGTGCTCATCTTTAATACAAGTGTGATTCTAATTTGAACCTCCTTATTTTAATAATGGTGAATCTTACATTTAATATAAACATGTTGATATTTAAATTTGTATATCAAAGTAATTTACTAAAATTAACTTAAAATAATTTAATATAATTATAAAATCTCCAAAAATTATTATAATAATAAATAATTACGTCATTAAAATCTCAGGGTGTTACATTCCTACTACTCGATTCTTTTGGGATTTCTATCTCTTCACAAACAATAATATCATGTGAGACCATGGCATGTTTTTATTAACATACTAGTATAATACTTGTGCCATGCTCGAAATGTATAACTTTATGTTTGCATAAAGTTTTTATAATCATATTTTTCTTGTTAGCAACTTAAATTTATCGAATTTTAGCTTCTTTTACCCATCGATTATGAGCATTGACAATAAAGATAAAGATGAAGATATATTTTTCCCGTATGGTAGAGCACACTTTTTACAGTTGTCTATATAACTCTTTGTTTTTTCCAAAGAAATACTAACTATTTATATTCACTTTATACGCTGAATATACTTATAGGCAAAAGAAACATATTCTTAACCAAAATTTATCCTATAGGAAGATAAGTTAGTTTAATTGAAACTTTCAATGTAAGTAGTTTTAACTACACTGAATGATTTCAGAAGCAATCAAACGGAAAATAAAATTCAACTCCTTTTTATCATAAAACCCATATAAAAACCCTTATTATATATTCTCCAAATTTAAAGCCAAAAATATAAAATTCAAATTTCTATTTATACATAAAGTCTCAAATTCACGATACTTTAATCAATTTTAAAACCCAAAAAATCTTAAATCGTAAACTTTAAAATGTAAATCATGGGTTTTGAAAAATCGAAATTAAAAGCCTCAAATATGCAAATTTTTAGACCGAAATTGACTTAAACAAAACATAATCACACATATACCTTGAAGAAGCTTAAATTTATTTGTATTCTACATGGTAGATCTCTTTTTTTGTCTTCAAAAACTCCTAAATATATCAAAGAAATAACCATCAAGAGATTTTCAGAAAATAAAGAGAAAAAATACATAAATGGAAAAACAAATAAAAATAAAGAGGGATGCAAATTTGAAAGAAAGATTATGGAATAGATATAACAATTATCCTTTTTGAAATATACTACCAATTTATGAAAAAGGCAAGTATGTAATAGCTTTTAACAGAAGCTTTTGAATTTGTCTGATTTATCCTAATGGGAAATACAAAGATTTGTTCTCAACCTTATTTAGCGAGGTACACCTGACATCTCTTTATTATTTTTCAGTTTTTATTCGCAATACAACACGTGTTATAACCGTTGTTGTATTAGATAATTATATGATAATTATATTTTCAATATGACACGTGTCATAGCGCTTGTTGTATTAGATAATTATATGATATGGTGATTTCTTTTATTTATTAGGCTGGATTGGGAGGTTGCATGGATGAGACGGCTGCATTCAAGAATTGGTGCATCTCATAAAGTGGAATTTTTGAAATTCTTAAGTGAAAAAAAAAATTAATTAAATAAACTAACTTTCAAACAATTTCCAAAAGTAAGCGTCCGTACCCCGAAGCTGTGCTTTGGAGCTGTTCGCAGTTAGTAACTGCGAACAGCATATAAGACAAACTAGCTGTTCGCAGTTAGTAACTGCGAACAGCTATTTTGTCTTATATGTTGTTCGCAGTTACTAACTGCGAACAACTAAGTAAATTTTTTTTTCCTTTATTTTTGAGTTGTTTGTTGTTGTAATTGCACTAGAGACATTAGAATAGGTAATTACAAGTCGATGTATCCTTAAGGCGGCATGATTCATCGCCAAAACTCCGATCATTCATAAGTCAATTAAAATATATATGCAACAAAATATATACAAATGTTTGAAATATACAAGTCAATTAAAATATATATATATATATATATATATATATATATATATATATATATATATATATATATATATATATATATATATATATATATATATTCGATCCAAATAATAGAACAACATTACTTCAAAATCCAACATAAAGCTATAAAAACAATTAGAAATTACCTTCAATGCTTATGGATGATTAAGATTAGTCTTGATTTAACCACTACAAACCTACATTTGAATAAATAAACAAATTTGATTAAAACCCTAAAATCGAAATATACACCAAAAAAACACAAAAAAATTTACCTTTGCGCAAGCTATAGTATCCCACACTAATTTTGAAGTGCCAAATTGAAAGAGGATTGCACGATTTGATGGAATGAATCAATGGTTTTAGAGGAAGAAGTTGGAAATGTCGAGTGAAGTGGGTTTTTGAATTGGGATTTTGCGAAAAACAGAAACTGATCTGATTTTGTACATCAGATCTGTTCGCAGTTAGTAAATACGAACAGCATATAAGACAAAATTGCTGTTCGCAGTTATTAACTGCGAACAGCTAGTTTGTCTTACATGCTGTTCGCAGTTACTAACTGCGAACAGCTCCAAAGCACAGCTTTAGGGTACAGACGCTTACTTTTGGAAATTGTTTGAAAGTTAATTTATTTAATTAATTTTTTTTTTTTTCACTTAAGAATTTCAAAAATTCCATAAAGTGGACCATTTTTAAATCAGTGGTTTTGGATTGCCCATTAAGACCGTCAAAGCCATCATTCTTTTTACCAATCAGGCCCATCATACATTGTTATTTTCACACAAATTACTACGAAAATTCTTGTTGAAAAATAAATTAGTGTATAACACGGTTTCATCCAGAAACGCACCTATATATGAATTATGTAGTTTATTTCATACATATTAGAGAATATGATTCCTTGTTTTAGGCTGTTTCACCAAGAAATAATCTCTTACTAAAGTAGCTTACTATTTAAAATAGTGAAAGTCACGACTTAAGAAGCTATTTGGGCCCAATTTGAGACAATTCTAGTTCCACCAAAGTGGACCCTTACTCGAACTGGTTCTAGATGATTTCGGTTTCTCTCAGGCTAAGTAGAACCACATACGGTTCTAGCAGTTGTAGATTTAGATTTCATTTTAAATGGGAGCAAAAAAAGTAAAGTAAAGAATCATTCAATGTTGCATAAATTACTCCAAAATAAATTAAATAATGTTATGTTTTGGAAATATGAATTTCATTTGTAAATATAAATTTAGGCAAATTATGTGTTTGGCTACTCTAAAATTTGAGAATGTAGATTTGATCCAAATTCTAATAACTTAAGAAAATATGAGTAAGTTATGGATTTCAAAATAAGAGCTCTAGACCTGTTATTTCCAAATACAAAACAAAAATCTTATCGCTCCACTTCTCTTGAGATATTCACATCTATAAAACAAAATATGGTGATATTCGTTTTTTGAAAAAATATTGTTATGATTGATAAAAAAAGTTAAATATTTTTTTATCTACATGTCAGAAATAGGCATGTAAGTACTTCTTTCAACAAGATTTTCAAAATAAAGGTAATCGCGATGTCTGTCTTTTTAAAAGATATCGTTAAGATAAATAAAAATAGAAGTTAAATATTATTCGATCTACATGTCGGAAAGTGGGCGTGTAAATACTTATTTCGACCAATTTTTCAAAATATAGGTAATCGCGATAACCGTTCTTTTTAAATATCGCTAAGATAAATAAAAATAGAACTTAAATAATTTTCAATCTATAAGTACTTCTTTCGACCGGATTTTCAAAATTAAGTAATTGTGATGCCCTTTTCTTAAAATATTGTTGATATAATAAAAATAGAACTTAAATATTGTTCAATATAACGTTGGAAAGTAGGCAAGTAAGTACTTCTTTCGACCGGATGTCGAAATATAAGAAATCGCGATGCCTATTCTTTTTAAAAAATATCGTTATGATAAATAAAAATAGAAGGTTAATATTTTTTTATCTATGTGTCAGTAAGT
>NC_080060.1:15638836-15663836 GCF_026212465.1 Amaranthus tricolor | reverse complement strand
TTTCTCCCAAAAGTGAAGAGTTAATAGTATCTAAAAACAGAGAAAAAAAATGTTTTCTTTTTTTTGCTTGTTACATTCCTCATCATAAAATAAAAACCGTGCGGAAAAACGGTTATTAAAGCAGGACCGGACCGGGTTTCTGGAAGACCAGACTGGGTCCGTATGTTGAGAGTTTCCAGAGAGCAGAAATCGCAGGACCCGACCGGGTTTAGGCAAGACCGGACCGAGTCCGTAAGCTGAAAGGAAATCTGATGATTTGGTTTGTTGAGTGGTGATAGCCGAATGAATTTGGTGACATACAAAATATAATCATGATTGGAAAGTACATGTTAATGGGAATTAATTACTGATAGGAATTAATAATTGCATCCAATTCTCAGTATAAAAGAAGTTGGATTAAGCTTCTTCTCTATTGGATTGTTAACTCAATTGATTGAGTTGAATATGAATCCTGATCTTGCAATGAAAAATCTAATAACTTTCAGCCCTAATAATGTTATTATGAATATAAAGAATAATAGCTGAACTTTAATAAAGTTTTAATGTATATTAAAAATGTAATAATACCCCAAGACGGTTATTTCACTTCGTTAGCTTGTGATGCAAGAAGATTTCAAAGGACGATCCAAATATTAACTTGGACGTTTTTTTTTTATAAATCCAACCAGCAAAAGATATAGCAAATACTCCCAAACATTACTCCATTACAGTTCCTGACTTATACCCACCAAAAAAAAATGATGAGATAGTTATACGCCATAAAATTGGGTATCTGCGGAGTTGTTCGGAAAAGGCGGCAGTGAGGTTTCGTGCTAGCATGTCCAGATCACGGCGAGTCACGGCTTGATTGTTAGCGTGACCCGCTGAAGTGTCTGTATCTGTGCTATGCACGGTAGCGGTTTGTGTTGGATTTCTTTTGGAAGCCATGACTTTCCGTTCAGTCCCCACAGACGGCGCCAAACTGTTTCGGTAATGAAACCAGGAAGTGCAAAAGACATTTAAATATCTGGATAAAAGGTGTGGTCGGGGATAACTGTCAGTATGCTGAAAATGTTTATGATCCTTCCGCTGATGAGACCTCAAATCCTACAATACAACGTTAGCCTTGTCCGGGGGGTGATTTCCCGGAAAACCCCTCTGACACTCAAGTCAGATCGGGAGACAGAAAGTAATGAATATATGATAATGAATGAATACAAGATTAACGGATTGTAGGATGAGTTCAGATCAATTGAAAGAATATTTGGTTCAGTATAGATTGTACGTAGGAGGGTGAATATTTATTGTGGTGTAACGATAGCAATATAAAAGCTTAGTCCGGTGCAAATGATGTACGTGACATGTATTTATCATGGTAGAATGAAGGTTAAATGGTGAATAAATGTGGGAATCATGGGGATGATGGGTGAGTGGTAGATTATGGTGAGTAATGGGTAGTTATTTTAAGAAGTGACTAAGAGTAGTGATAGTAGTGGACAAAGGAGGTAGTTAGGGTTTGACCAAATGTGTTATTATTGACCCCATAACATATATATATACATATATATATGTATATATACATATATATATATATATATACATATATATATATATATATATACATATATATATATATATATACATATATATATATATATATATATATATATATATATATATATATATATATATATGCACACACACACACATACACACACACACACACACATATATATATATATATATATATATATATATATATATATATATATATATATATATATATATATATATATATATATATATATATATATATATATATATATATATATATATATATATATATATATATATATATATATATATATATATATATATAAATATATATATGGTTTTGAGAAGCAATGACTTCGCCAAGTGTATGTGCAAGTCAACGCATTTGACCCGTGAATTTGTGGCCAGAGCGCACGGGTGTCCCGTGCCCGCACAAGTGGGCCACGTTGAAAAAATTATGTGACAAATTGTAACGACCTAATATGACATCAGAGCCGAACGTGGTTTTTGATATGGTGTGGCTCACAGGTTAGGGGTTCACATGTGAGACAAGATCCACATCGATAACATAGTCGGTTGTGGATTTATAACTTTTTTAAGTATCGTATTTTGTTGATGGCGTTAAAGATTAATAACTCTATGATTTTAGATTATAATGAAAATATAATAGTTTTCATTTCATAAAGATGAAAATGTCCCATTTAAAATAGGTTTTGAAGGTAAAAATTCATACAAAAATAGAATAATTCTTAATGATGGAAATCATTTTTTTTTAACAATCGAGTTCATAATTTCTTAGTGTAAATTGTATACTATTATTAATTACAAATTACAATATTTAATTCATGAATACTATAATTTTTTTTAAAATAATAAAACAAAATATGAAAGGACCCACTATATAAAAGTAAGAAGTTACTCTTGTGAAAGATCATTTTTCAATGAGATGACATCAAAACAAGAAGTTTATATGCTGATAACTTATATTATTAAGCTATTTAACTCATATATAAAGCGTGTCTAACGATGAAACTGTCTTATATAAGAATTTGTGATAAGAAAGTGGTAAAAAAGTTATAATCAGTAACAAAACATAATTATATATGACTCTAATAACATAGAATGCTGTTTAAATAAACAATAGTAGGAGTATTTGCTAGGAACTGAACCTAGATCACCCCCCCCTCACATATTACTCGCATTACGATTAGGCTAAGAATGTGCAGCTGATTATATCACACATGTTATACCTTAATACGGTTACTTAGGGCCTTATTTGCTGTTGCATTTGATGCACAACTAGTTCACCGGCGCCAAATATAATAATATTAGTATAAATATTTGTGCAATGCATAAAATTTTTTAATTGAAAAATACTTAAACTATAAACTTTAAAAGAAATATGCAATTATGTAAAATGTAATAATTACAATAAAAAAATTTCCATAAGAACAAAGGCTCTATTTCTCCTTAAGGAGCACTTGGTGAAAATTTGGTCGAAATGGATACTTAATTTAAAAAACTTAGCATTTTGTCTCTGACGTGGAAATTTTAAAAGCTTAGAGTCACCATGCGGATTAAAAAAAATTGTCTTCCACATGAAAACATCAAAACTTAAGATGGCCACGTGAAATTTCCCAAAATTTTATAAGAATCTCATGACTATTGATGGATAATCTGTATATATAAGAGAGATTAGTATAGGAAACCTTTTTATGATAAGAACAACCATAATAAATAACATTTTAAATGTATTAATAAGTAAGGTAATACGAGTGTCATTGTGTAGAAAATAGAAAATAATGAATTTTGATTTTTTTTTAATCATTTGTATATTTCAAAAATTAAATGTCAAAATGTGAATGTGATCAAATTTTTTAGTTTTTTCTATTCATTAAAAAAGGATTTCTTTTTATTATGACCTTATAATAAAGTTTTTGAATGTGATATCAATATTTACCTAAATTAACATAACTTTAAAATATTCCAATAAATTATGTACATTATAAAACATTTCATTATTTAATTTGATATTATTTTCTAAATTAAACTCTCATGTAAATCAATAAACAACCAGTAACGTCATTGATATTTGGAATTTTATGATATAATAGAATATGATGATATCGGAACCACGCAAGTACAAGAATCAACAGTAAAACCCAAGCAACTACCAGAATCAAGAGTCTAGTGTAATTAAAGACATTAGAGGTTGCAGTTAACTATGAATAAATACTAAATGATAATAATCAGATAAAATCGTATATAACGGTATAAGGAGCTCGTGGACAAAGGCAGATGCAGACCTTAAGATCCTTTCATCCCATAAACAGCTCCAGTCTCCAGATTGGAAGAAAGACACATTTCACTTTCAACAATCAGCTACAAATAAATGGAATCGGGAGAAGAAATTAAAATTTTTTTTAAAAAAAAAAAAAAAAAAACCCTTATAAATAAAGAACACACAAGCTTAGATCTCTGAACCTATACATATATGTTACACAAGTGAGCAGCAGCTGCAGGTTGCCATTGGATGGAATCAGGAAACCGGCTCTTTCGCTCAAATTCTAAAACCCAAACCTCCCCATCTCTTTGGTGTTTCTTTCTTTGTTCGTTTTGAGTTTGGATCAATCAGATTTTCCAGTGACTTTGCTTTTCGATTTCTACTCTTACCGGCTTCTTTTAACAGCTCAGCAAGCCTGTTCTTTTCATCATCAAAATCTGGATTGGCTGTACCTAGCTTCTCTTCTCTCAACTTGACAACATACTCCAAGATCTCAATTGAATCTTCTACTCTGTTAAGAACATGGTCAAAAATATCATTGTCTATCTGCTATAAACATATCTTTTTTAGTATCTTACAGGCTAGCATTTACTTGGTCTAAATCAGTACCAGTCTGCCACCAAATAAAAAAAGTATGGATAAAGCATCATACAGAATGAAACAGCCGACATTTGGGAGTTTCAAAGAGTGAAATTGGATTAGACTACAATTTTGTTTAGGACCAGTTCATCAGGAGTGAGAAAGACAAAACCGTCGAACAGCTATACAAACTCTCTCGCCTTTTGAGTCATAATAAAATAATACAAAAGCACACATCAGAGTCAGGCATAATGAATAACAGTTCTATAATAGTCAGTTAGTTGGAATTAAACCAAGTTCTAGACACCACTGACCAAAGACATAAAATGGGTGAGGAAAAGTGAAATTTGGGACCATTAGTTTCTGCCCCATTCCCTACAAGAAAGTGATAGCGGGGGCACCTATTGATTACTGTTGTTTTTTGTAGTGCAAATGCATCATAGTATACGCTTGAACACAAATCACATCCTCTTGTATTTTCCTCTCCAACGGAGCAAAAACTATGCCATACAAAACAATGAGGTCGGCTACATGGAACAAACCTACATGCGAGATTGTTGAAAGTTGAACAATGCTTTTTTCATTCGCCCCTATCCAACAAATATCATTTTTTGGGCAACCAATCCAGCAAATATCTACACGAACTATAAAAATTTCCAATGATCATTTCTATAGATTCTCCTCCTCAAATATTTCTAGGTGCTGTACATTATTAAAAATTTAAGAGAAAATATAAAATAAAAACCATTAATGAACATTTTATCTCTACTAGTGTCCCATGATTCACTAATCTCCTTACGTATTGCGAATAAAAAGCCGACTTATGGTTGGTTTTCGACTATTTTGAGTCATTATGGGTGATTTGCAAATTCAAAAAGTGAAATAGGTGGCGATTTATGTTACATTGTTCTCCGCACACCAAAAGAAATTAGAAATTATCACCTGTTTTTATGAGCGAATTCAGAGTAATTCAAACAAAGGACCCAATATTTCAATGCCCAATTCCCATACATGCCACCTCTACTTCGTCAAAATTTGTGGTGTGATTAACAGATTATAACAGATTAACAGCAATCAAATACTGCCAAACAGTTAGGTAATGCAGGTAAAGCCAGCAAAAGATATTAAATAGTCATAATAGGTGGCCAATCACAAATTTCAATCAAAAACATGAGATTAGGAGAAGATAGATTGATACCTTCCCATAGCATCATAAGTAGCTGCAAGGTTGCTGTATACTCCAAGAGTGTCTTGATGACAAGGACCACATTCTTGCTCCAAGACAGCTCTAGCCTCTTCGAAAAGTTCAGCTGCCTGATCAATTTTAAACAATTGAACACATGCCAAACCCATCTGATTTAATAATACACCAAAGAAAGCCGACTTTCTTTCTCCACTGGCCCTAAGCTTAGCAACCGCGCTTTCAAAAGAGCTCAAAGCTTCTCCATATTTGCCAACCATGTAATACATCACACCCATCCGTGCTTCTAAGCCAGCAATAGTGTTCTGTTGACCAGCCTTATCCTCCAACATCTTCATAGCCCTCTGCAAGAGCCTTAATGCTTCCTCAGGCTCATTCACAGACTCGTAAACAGCTGCAATATCGCTCAATCCACCAGCAATCTCCTCTTGTGTAGTTCCAGGAACAGGTTTGTTGTATATCCTCAGAGCATTCTCACAATAAGACTTGGACTCCCTAAGTTTCCCCGTCTTATAGTACAGATCAGCAAGGCGAACAAACACAGATGCAACAGAAGGGTGATTCTCACCCTTAGATGATTTGAAGACAGTCAGGGCCTTTTGATAGGAAAAAACAGCCTCTTCAAAGCGACAAAGAGACTGGTAAATGTTGCCAATGCTGACATCAATAGCAGCAACCTCGTTTTCTTGTCCGTTGGCAATCATTGCCATGCTAGCAAGAACAAGATGCTCAAGGGCCGACTCGTAGTCCCCTTTCGCCTCTAATATGAGAGCCATCAGACGGCGATCAGCTGCCTCTTCGAGGGATGCAGGAGCACTATGGACACGGTGGATTTCTAGTGTTTGCTTACACAACTTCTCAGCTTCATTAAATTGCATTGTTTGGACATGAGCTTCGGCCAAATACCTGGTAATACACCACAACAACGACAATAATGTCAAAGCATTAATCCCGAAAAATATGGGGTTAAAGTCAATCCAACATGATCGCCCATCCTAAGACGACCCTCACCCAAACATACATTAATGTGGACTTGTGACAGGATTCTACAGGTAGACCCCAAAATTCAAATTAGATCTTAAAACAAAATTTAGAAAGAAAGAGCCTACCTAACTGAAAAATTGTATGAGAATACAATATGCTAGCTAATTTTTAACACTTCTTAATCATAAGGGATACCTCATTTTATTCAGGATTAAACCTCAATAATAAACTCACAAACTAAAGCCATATTTTGGATATAGACTCCCCTAAGGAACAACTCCACCACGCTTGAAAATCATATAAATAATTTTTAATTAGCAAATTATGAAAATTAAATTTAGAAATATATAAAAGAATTAATCATATTATCTAAAAATAGCATTAAATTTATCACCAAATCAAGCAACCAATTCTTATTTATTTAATACCATTTATTTCATAATTTACTCCTCTATGTTATTATTCTTCTACTAGTAGTTATCAAGCGCCCACAGCCGCTTTTAAAGCTATTGCCCCGTAGCCGTTTCCTAATTCGCTTCCGAATCAATTGCAACTGCGGCTATAAAATAGCATTAAATTAAGTCATTGATCCTAAATTCATGGCTAATTAGTAAAACTCCAATTAAAAACTATGAATGAACAGATAACAAAATCTAATATTCTCCTTACGAAAAAAAATGATAAAAATTGTAGCAATTATTAATAACACCAATTTGTAATGAAAAATCAAATAAAACATACTAACCTACAAGTCTCAGCAACACGAGGATCCGATTCTCCAAGAGTTTGAATCTGGATCTTCAACCCATTATTATAACACTCAATAGACTTATCAAGTTGGCCCAACATAGAATGAGTATCTCCCAATTGCATAAACCCAGAAAACGCTGCTAAAGCATGATCAACTCCTTTAGAAACATCTGGAACTTCGATAGCTCTTTCAAGAACAGGAATAGCTTCATCAAATTTTCCTAAACTGCAATAAATAGCAGCAACAACATGAAGACTCATAGCCAAATCTAAACTAGGTTCACCATCAACTGCACATCTTTCAAAAGATTTTGAAGCTCTAATTGCAAAATCCAATGCCTTAATTGGACCATCACCAGAAGCAATAGTATCTCTAGCTAACTTCAATAAAAACGGACCCAGATCCGGGTTATCAAGAGCAGAATCATCTAAATCTAAATCTACAGGGAGTTTAAAAGATGGAGATGGTTTTTTTTTTGTTGAGGCCCGATCAGGAGAGGGTTTGACCCGGGAAGTTGATGGGGATGGGGAAGGAGTTCGGAGGCGGGTACCAGTTGATGGACGGATCTGGGTGGATTCCGGTACGGATAGGGTTGGTGGTGGTGTTTTTGCTGAGACTAATCCGGGCATTTTTGACGAATTTTGTGGGAAAACAGTTAGTGAAGATGTTTGTTTATTGGTGTGTTGGTGAGAAAGGGGAGTGTGATGAGAGTTAAGGATACAGATGATGAAAATGGAAGCAAAAATGGAGGTTGAAGATGGTGAGAGAAGAGAGGAGAGAGGAGAGAGGGAGAGAGGAGAGAGGGAGAGAGGAGAGAGGAGAGAGATAGAGCGACAAGATAGAAAAATGCAATTATGGGAAGTTATTTTTTAGGTTGGTGTGTGAATAGATGGATATTTTGATTTGTTGGTTTTGTTGAAGAAATATTTGTGCGGTTTTGTTTTTTAATTGCTCTATCACTAGCAAAAATATGGTTTAATTTTTTTAACTCTTAAATATGTTTAGGACATTTCATATAATAACTCTTAAGCTGTTTACTTTTTTATGTCATAGACAAATTATTTTAAAAGTTTTACTCTGATTTTGAATTTTTAATTTTTTCCCATGGTAAATAAAAATTAAGTATTTTATTAAATTAAATACTTTTTTTGATAAATGCTTTTTAAGGGTGATTACGGCGTTTGTTCTTATGAAAAAATATCGTTGTGTTGGAGAATAACAATTTAATTCACCACGCGGATTGAAAAATATTTGTGCACCACGTGGAAAAAAACAAAAAACTTAGAGTCACCACATGAAAATTCTAAATAGTTCTTAAAATCTTTTAATTTGAATTCAAAATTTTAAACTTTTGTGAAATTTGATACTTTCATAATTAAATTTAATTAAAATTTAATTGATTTTTGATGTATTAGTAATTAGAAGCACCATATCAAATTTTATTTACGAATAATAAAAATAAGTCAATACCTCATTATTGTTCTTTAATATTATTTCTGTTTAAAATATTTCATTTTAAGGAGAAAAAAATTTGATTGAGGTTTTTGAGACATAAATAAAAGATAAAATATGTCGATAAGATAACTCGTTAAATTCGTATTAATGTATATTTTTTTGTTATATATACTTTTTATATTTTTTATAATTTTAATAATGTGTGTGTGTGTGTATATATATATATATTGAAGTTTCAAATTTGCTTTGAAAACTAAGCAAAAAGCAAATGATAAAAACAAAAAAGAATAGAAGAAGTATTTGAGAAATAGTATATTATAAATTATTATATTACTCTCTCTGTTCTTTTTTGTACTTCACGTTTTACTTTTTGCACAGTTTCTAAAGTAATTTTTAAGTCTTAATATCTCTAATTACGCATTATAAAATTTTTTTATAAATATATGATAATAAAGTAAATATTAAAACGAATCTAACGAGATCTTAAATTGATATATTATTTCTTTTATGTATCTCTCAAAAACTGTAGTCAAACATCTCTCTCCTTAAAATGGAATATTCTAAATGAGAAAAACATTAATGAAATATGGGAGTAATTTGAGTAAGCATGTTAAGGTAAGTGATAGTTGAAGTTGCTGCTAGCCGTGGGTAGTAGTAATTATACAACTGTTTCTTTTCTATATTTAATTGTCTAATTTGTGGTACACTATTATTTAGTAAAAATAGCTGTTATTAGAGGTGTTTATTTGGATAATTGGGTTGATTTTGAATGGGTGTCATTCGATTTGGTTGTATTTTAGATCGGTTATATTTCGGATGCGTGTTGTGACAGGTCATACTCAGGTCGGGTCAGTTAGTCACGGTTCGGTTGAAGATCGGTTATTCGAGCTATCGGGTTAGCATCAGTTCGGTGTCGGTTAAAGTTCATGTCGAGTTTCAATCGGTCTCAGGTTGTCATCGGTTAATAATTGGTTCGGTTTTACCGGATTCAGATCAGTTTCGGGTATTTTTCAAGTAGAATTCGGCTACGAATTACGAATTACTAATTACTATTGATCGATTCAGTATCAAATTAAGTTGTTAGTCATTTTTTAATTGATGATAAGGTTCATTTATTTAAAGCAAAATAGTGAAAATGCAAATCAATTAGTGATCATTATTACATTGTTACTTTTACTTGTTTGACCGAAAATTAAAATTATAAAGTTCTATCAATTTTCTTATAATTTGATTAAAAGTAGTTAATAAACATTGACCATTGATTATTAACTCTAAATATATGAAACCATGTATTTATAAAATTTATTTTATTAAAATGTTTATGACTTTATTAGAATAACTAATAAGATGATTAAATATGAGTCAATCATACTTCTATGTAAAAAATTGGCTCAGGTATACAACAGTTCGATCTAAACTTCGTTCGGGTTAAGTCGGTTTTAGCCGGATCGAGTTCGGTTTTGAGCATGATTCGGGTTGGATATTACTGGGGTCGGTCACTATTAAGTTCGGGTAATCTCGGTTAATAGTTACGTGTTGGTTAGAAAAATCGGTTACAGCTCGGATTCAGTTTTCTCATTTTCGGTTGTCAACCCGTTCGGGTATAGCTTCGGGTCGGCTAATATCGGTTAGATAAACCTAAAAAAGAAAAACACATTTTCGGATCGGTTTACTTTCGATTTCAGATCGAATTTTCGGGCCAAATCACTTTTGAACAGCTCTAGCTGTTATACTTTTGTTACCTTAAAAAAGTTCTCATTTTTCATTTTGAAATATTTTATTTGTTATTTCTATAAAAAAAATATTATTTATATCATAAATTTTGGTCTGATATAACCTTATTTATATTTATTTTAATATTTTAATATGAAAATTTGCTCAATATAATCTCAACTATCACTCATTTGCCAAAAATAATCTCAACTATCACTTATTTTTTAATAATCCCAATTATGACTATAGTTTGTTCATAGCATATTCATCCCCTTTACCACCGGCTACAACCGGTTACAATTGTATAGTTAAAACCCACCCCTTCAATCTACTTCAACACAATAATATATACCAAATAGTGTTGTGTGCCAAGTTTCGTGGAAAACAAACCAAGTTTGAGTTACTTTATACGCAAAAGTGCCAAAAAAGCTTAAAAACCCATAAAATCGCAATTTAACATGTAATTTCTAGCATATGACTATGATTTTCAGTCCTAACGACTTCAACACAATAATATATACCAAATAGTGTTGTGTGTCAAGTTTCGTGCAAAACAAACCAAGTTTGAGCTACTTATGCACAAAAGTGCCAAAAACACTTAAAAACCCTTAAAATTGGAACTTAGCACGTAATTTCTAGCATATGACTATGACTTACAATTCTAACCACTCCAACACAATAATATATACCAAATAGTGTTGTGTGCCAAGTTTCGTTCAAAACAAACCAAGTTTGAGCTACTTTTTGCGCAAAAGTGCTAAAAACGCTAAAAAACCCTTAAAATCGCAACTTAACACGTATTTTCTAGCATATGACAATGATTTTTAATTCTAACCACTTCAACACAATAATTCCAAATAGTGTTGTGTGTCAAGTTTCGTGCAAAACAAACCAATTTTGAGCTACTTTATGCGCAAAAGTGCCAAAAACGCTTAAATACTCTTAAAATCGCAACTTAACACGTAATTTCTAGTATATGACTATGATTTTCCATTATAACCACTTCAACACAATTACATATACCAAATAGTGTTGTGTGTCAAGTTTCGTGCAAAACAAACCAAGTTTGAGCTACTTATGCGCAAAAGTGCCAAAAACACTTAAAAACCCTTAAAATTGGAACTTAACACGTAATTTCTAGCATATGACTATGATTTACAATTCTAACCACTTCAACACAATAATATATACCAAATAGTGTTGTGTGCCAAGTTTCGTGCAAAACAAACCAAGTTTGAACTACTTTATGCGCAAAAGTGCCAAAAAAGCTTAAAAACCCATAAAATCGCAACTTAATATGTAATTTCTAGCATATGACTATGATTTTCAGTCCTAACAACTTCAACACAATAAAATATACCAAATTATGTTGTGTGCCAAGTTTCGTGCAAAACAAACCAAGTTTGAGCTACTTTTTTCGCAAAAGTGCCAAAAACGCAAAAAAATCCCTTAAAATCGCATATTAACACGTATTTTCTAGCATATGACAATGATTTTCAATTCTAACCATTTCAACACAATAATTCCAAATAGTGTTGTGTGTCAAGTTTCGTGCAAAACAAACCAAGTTTGAGCTACTTTATGCGCAAAAGTGCAAAAAACGCTTAAAATCTCTTAAAATCAATACTTAACACATAATTTCTAGTAGATGAATAAGATTTTTCAATTCTAACCACTTCAACAAAATAATATATACAAAATAGTGTTGTGTGTCAAGTTTCGTGCAAAACAAAACAAGTTTGAGCTACTTGATGAAAAAGTTCCAAAAGTGCTTAAAAGCCCTTAAAATCGCAACTTAATACGTAAATTCTAGCATGTAGAAATGCAAATAGATGATCGAATGCAACAAGAGGGAGGGGGGGGGGGGTGAATTGTTGTGTATTGAGTTTAAGATTTTTGCCTCTAATTTTGCGGAATTATAATAAAATAAAACTTAAACTTAAAATGAAAAAGATAAAAGGAGACAACGATTTTACGTGGAAACCTTCTTGGCCTAATAAGAAGGAAAAACCACGACCCCCCGGGATTTCAAAATTCTCACTATGTTTTAGGCAATCAATTACAATCACATAAAACAATTTGCTTCACTTGAAGCTTCTCTATTCTAGGCCTAATTCTCTTTCTCTTCTCTTCCTCCTTCTTTTTCTCTTCTCACGCTTATATTGAAGCTTCTCTATTCCCCTAGACTTCCCTTAAGTCTAGTTACAACAAAACACACAAATACCCTTACAAGGCCAAATTCTCAAGAGGATAAAAATTAAATAATTGCTTTAAGAAAAATATAATAAATTAATTGGCATTTAAAAACTGAAAATATTTTTCTTAATTGATCTCCCTTAATGGTCACTCTTGGATTCCTCACGGTTTGAGCAAAGTTCCTCCTATTTATAGTGGGAACAGCCAGCAGTTACCTTACATACACCTACCACTATCCTCCACGTTCTCAAAAGAAAAAGATAGTGGAATTGCGAAAAAAATAAATGTCCGGCTGTCATTTGCTCAAAGAGAAAAACGGTTTCCTCAAGCTAAAAATAGCATAGGAATTAAAACACAAGATCCTAAATAATAGGAGATCTTAATCTTAAAAAGAATAAGTCTTAGGCTATTTTTAGATAACCTAAAAATAGTTTTGCCAACCAATTTATTAATTAATTAAGCAATTAATTTAATTCTTAACCGTTACATCAACTTAAAAACAGAAAATAATTAATTCGCAATTTTTCAGCCGATGTTTTTCTCCAGACCTGCGACGTGGGAACAGTGTACTGTCTCCATCTACAACTACAGTCAGATTGTCAACTTTGGGAACAGTAGACCGTCTGTCTACCTTTAACATCCTAAGCACTTATCTAACTTCTTGGATATTTTGAGACACGTACAACTTCCACGAACCAAGTCATAGGCTTCATCAACGATTTCAACAAAATCGGATATTCACCTTCAAAACAATCTCTAAAACATGTTTGTTTATTTAAAAGTGAAGTCATCATCAAAACCTAAGAGGCCAACAAATTCTCCCTTTTTGATGAAGACAAACTTATAAACAAACTTAAGTAAAATAGAGTAAAACAAAATTTTTAGAGCATACTAGAGATTAATGCAACTCTAAATAACTTGGCAAATCAACTCGTTACAATATAATTTATCAAGCATGCATAAAGCAATTTACTCTATATTAAAAACATAATACCAAATATGTTTTCAAATAATTTTCCAAAAAATAGTTAAATTAACACATAACACAAATCCATAAGTATTATAAAAGTAACAGCTTTGAAGAAAAAACAAATTCAGAACAACACTTAATCAATAAACTTAACAACACAGATGAATTTAAGCTGATTTCATTTCTTATCACAATTATCTCACTTATGCACATTAACTTCCATTGTTGTAGCAATATAAATCAATAAAGATATGGAGACTGTGTATTCACAGCTGCTCTTAAGTTTGTGCATTCTCTTCCCCCTTTTGTCATCAATCAAAAAGAATTGGGAGTATCAAACCACAGCACAAACCATATAGATTTGTCATTTGAGGAAAACAAGAAACAGTAAACGGAAGCATGCACCATAAATAGCAGTCAAAATATGCATATAGTTAATCATCACAGACCAGAAATAAAAACAAGAAAGAAAATGTAGCAGTTGTTCAACAAAACAAATACAATTTTGTACCCCATATGGTACAAAACCAAAAGTGAAATTGTTTGATAAATGTTAGAGCCAACAAATTAGTAAAAACATGGGAAGAGGAATCAGGGAGCAGTCTCTTCTTCATCTATGTATTTGGTCTGCACTTCAACAGTATCCAACTTTGCACCAAGACGGTTCTCCATCAGGGTAAGTTGATCAACGATTGAAGCAAGTGAGACTCGAATTTCATCTTGAAAAGCAGTAAATTGAGACTTTAGGTCAAGGAGCTTGGAGAGAATGAAGTTTGAAGAAGCTGCAGGAACAGAATCAGGATTAGCACAACCAGTACCTGGTGAAGACTGAAATGGTGGTGGTGTAAAGTGAATAGGTGATTGAGGTGGTGATGGAATTTGATGTGGTAGTGGAGTGGTTGGCTTGGGGGAAGGAGGTTTGTTAGATGTAGACTTAGGTATGGTGTCAGATGTGGTTTCATCAACCATAGTAGCCTTGCGTTTCGAAGCTAACCTCCTACTCTTCCTCTGAATTGACTTAGCCTGTTTTCTCATTGCTATCACAATCTCTTCATCACTTGAATCACTGAAGAAATTGTGATGAACATTATCTTCCAAGGCTTCCTCTTGTTCTCCTGGTTCCCCCTTACCTGCTTCTCCACCCTGTTCCCCTTTTTCTCCTTTTTCAACGTTGTCAGTGGGAACAGGCTCTTGCTCCTTCTTCTCTTTTTCCTCCTTCCTTGATTTCTCCTTTTCCTCTTTTTTCTCCTCAACCCCTTCCTTTTCTAATTCGATTTCAACAACCTCCTCTAAATCATGCATTAACATCCCTTCATCATTTAGTTTTAGGTGTAAATTTTGTAAACATTTAGCACCTATTTTCATGTTAGGACCCATTGGGAACTCCAAACCTTCCAAAGATACATCAAATTTTCTAAAAATCCAAGTCAATAGTCCTCCATAACCAACAAAACTTTTCTTTTCAATGCAATCAGATAAATGAGAGATCATCAATGATGGAAAATTTATCTTAATATGATTTGCCATGCAGTAAATTAAGGTGGCATCACGCAAACTTACTTCACTGCGTTTGGAATTTCTTGGTAATATGAATCTGCGTGCAACGTTATATAGTAATTTATGCAGAGGAGACAAAACGTTGTGACTAATCTTTCCCTTCTTTTGATCTACCCCTAAAAATTTCAGAATTGTTCGTTCATTAATGCCAGAGAATGCTATCTTTGACCCAACATAGTAAGTATCAAATCCAACATTAGGAACATTTAACCATTCCCCCAATATAGCACTATTAAATTCTATTTTCACGTTCTTAACAGTACTAGAACACATCCCACAATCATTAGAGAAATTTAAAATAAATTCTCGCCTAAGGTTTGGAAAAATTGAGTTGCAACTAAAATTGGACATCAATACCTCCTATTCTTGATTTTGTAAAATGTCATGCAATTAAGGAAAATGAGTAGAATCATACAAGTACTTATCTAACCCGAACCCTACTGACATCTCTTTTGATACTTCTTCAGCACTGTTAGGAT
Source organism: Amaranthus tricolor (assembly GCF_026212465.1). Taxonomy (NCBI): domain Eukaryota; kingdom Viridiplantae; phylum Streptophyta; class Magnoliopsida; order Caryophyllales; family Amaranthaceae; genus Amaranthus; species Amaranthus tricolor. The sequence goes on along the minus strand of NC_080060.1, from coordinate 15,648,134 downwards.
CAGCATGCTTCGAACGCTTGGCTATCCTAGAAGATGAACCACCTTTTGGAGTGGGGATTTGGCATTTGGTACCGACATGCTCAGTGGAGGGTTTAGGTGTTTCTTTTGTAGTTTCAGCAGTTGAGGATGGTGCAGCATCAAGTAAAGGTGGAGGATGAACCACGCTGAAGGTTTTGTGGTTGTGAATTTTCACCGCATTTTGGGGTTTTCTTGCTGAATTTTGAGGATCTTGGGGTTTTCATTTTGATTTTGAAAAGTTTTGAGAGGAAAAGTAGATGACGGTTGCTTGAGGAAGATGAGAAAGCAAGAGTAGTGTGATGTAAGAAAAGGGTTTAATAAGGGGTTGAAATGACGGTTACCCAAAGGTCCAATCCTTTAAATGCTTTAATCATTACATTTGAAATCAAGGATTGATGAAGAGTTGGGACGTATCCAAATAAACCAATTCCCATTATTTTGATTTAAGTTGACCATATATTAGTAAGAAAATATGAAAGAAATGAATGATGTTATTATATTATATTATTTTGTAATATATTAAGAAAAATAACGAACAAACACTGCTTTGGTCTGATCAAATTAAAACATGCAATCAAGAAAACATTCATAGTACGTACTTTATTAACTATATACCTGATCCCTTCAATAATTGATTTTCAATCAAGATTTTGTGGTTGATTTCACCTTTTTGATTTCATGATGCTTCATGGAGAATTCTTGCTTTCAACTTTAGTGGAGCTTGATCATACCAAGTTCCAATCTCATCTTTTCATATTGTTCCCTCGGAAGCGGTTTGGTCAAAATATCTGCGACTTGTTCATTAGTGTTAACATGCTTTACAACAATATTTTTATTTTCAACATTATGTTTAAGAAAATGATGCCTAATGTGGATGTGTTTTACTCGTGAATGATGCACTGGATCTTTAGATATACATATGGCACTAGTATTATCACAATAAATAGGAACACATTCAAATTTAATACCAAAATCTCTTAGCTGCTGTTTTATCCAAAGCATTTAGGAACAGCAAGCTGCTGCTGCTACGTATTCAGCTTCGGCTGTGGATAATGCAACAGTGTTTTGTTTCTTGGAATTCCATGAAACTAAACATGAGCCAAGAAATTGTACCATACCTGATGTACTTTTTCTATTAACTAGATCACCTGCATAATCTGCATCACTAAAACCTTTCAAATCATAGACATCACTTTTAGGATAATATAAGGACAAGTCATCTGTTCCCTTCAAGTATCTCAGAATTCTTTTTACTACTGTAAAATGTGATTCTTTAGGGTTAGATTGAAATCTAGCACATAAACCGACACTAAAAGAAATATCAGGTCTACTAGCTGTTAGATATAATAAAGAACCAATCATGCCTCGATACATTGTTTGATCTACATTAATTTCATTTAGGTCTTCATCTAATCTAACATTTGTAGCCATGGGTGTGTGGTTTGTCTTAGCGTTGTCTAGTCCATACTTCTTAAGAAGTTCTTTTATGTATTTTTGTTGATGGATAAAAATACCATTTTTAGTTTGTTTAATTTGTAAACCAAGGAAGAAATTTAGTTCTCCCATCATGCTCATTTCAAATTCTGTGCCCATAAGATTGGCGAATTCTTTACATAACAAGTCATTAGTAGCACCAAAAATAATATCATCAACATAAATTTGAACAAGCAAAATATCATAACCTTTATTCTTAAAGAATAAGGTTTTGTCAATTTTTCCTCTAATAAAATTATTTTGAATCAAAAACTTTGACAGTCTTTCATACCATTGCCTAGGGGCTTGCTTCAAGCCATATAATGCTTTATCAAGCTTGTAGACATGATCAGGACAAGAGGTATTTTCAAAACCTGGGGGTTGTTCAAAAAAACTTCTTCATCAAGAAAGCCATTTAAAAAAGCACATTTCACATCCATTTGATATAATTTAAAGTTCATAAATGCAGCAAAAGAGATTAAAATTCTAATAGCCTCTAACCTTGCTACGGAGCAAAAGTCTCGGTGTAATCAATACCTTCTTGTTGGTTGTACCCTTTGACCACGAGCCTTGCTTTGTTTCTCACAATTATTCCGTGCTCATCTAATTTGTTCCGAAATACCCATTTTAAACCAATTACCTTTTTGTGTTTTGGTTTGGGTTCCAAGTGCCATACTTTGTTTCTTTCGAATTAATTCAATTCATCTTGCATGTCAACTATCCATTCGGAATCTTTTAGAGCCTCCTCGTGGTTTTTAGGTTCAAGTGATGATAGGAACGCAAAGTGTGCACAAAAGTTTCTGATTTGGGACCTGGTTTGTGTTCCCTTATTTATATCACTATTAATCAAATAAAGAGGGTGGTAACTTTGATATTTCCAAGGCTTGGGCACGAATTCTCTAGTGGGAACAGAAGCATGTTCTGTTTCATCTGCTTGATTATTGTTCTGTTCTGCTTCTGGATCTGCTTGCTCGTCTGTGGGAACAGCTGGATTGGAGACAGGCTGCTGTTCCTGAAATACTGTTTGTTCCTGATTATTATCGTTCCTTTCTACCTCTTCTGGGATCAGTTGTTCACCTGCTGTTTCTTCATCTAGTATTTTCGTTTCTTCATCATCGTCTTCTAGATGAGCAAGACCTATTTTCGCATAGTTGTTTTCCTGTCCACTTGTTGAGAAGTTAGTTTCATCAAAAATGACATGAACTGACTCTTCTACACTCATTGTTCTTTTATTATATACCCTGTAAGCTTTACTATTTGATGAGTAGCCAAGAAATACTGCTTCATCGCTTCTTTCATCAAACTTGCCTATACTTCGTTTTCCATTAACATGTACAAAACATTTGCATCCAAATATACGAAAATAGGAGATGTTTGGTTTAACACCTTTGAGTAATTCATAGGGTGTTTTTGACGAGATTGGTCTTATTAACACACAATTCATAATATAACAAGCAGTATTCACGGCCTCAGCCCAAAAATTTCTAAGTAAACCGCTAGCAATCAACATGGTTCTTGCCATTTCTTCTAAAGTTCGATTTTTCCTTTCTACCACACCATTTTGTTGTGGTGTTCTAGGTGCGGAAAAATTGTGATTAATTCCATGTTCATTGCAATACATCGTAAAATTTGAATTTTCAAATTCTTTTCCATGATCAGACCTTATGTGGATTATTTGATTATTGGTAGATTTTTGTATTTTGTTTGTGAAGGAAACAAACTCATCAAAAGCTTCATCTTTGCTTACTAAAAACAAGGTCCAAGTGAATCTTCTATAATCATCAACAATGACAAATACATATTTTTTGCCGCTACGGCTCTGTATTCTCATTGGTCCACATAGATCCATATGAATTAATTCTAGTGGTCTAGCGGTAGTCACCATATTCTTTGACTTAAAAGATGACCTTACTTGTTTTCCTTTGGCACAAGGATCGCAAATTTCTTCCTTAAGGAATTTTATAGCTGGTAGTCCTCTAACTAGGTCTTTTGATCTTAATGTATTAATCAATGTAAAACTAGCATGACCTAGACGCTTATGCCAAAGTAGTGGGTCTTCTTCTATGACACTTAAACATGTTAGACTGGTTTTGGGAACAGTGTCCAGGTCCACTACATAAGTGTTCCCTTTTCTGATTCCCTCAAGCACAGTATCTCCTGTGTCGTTCCTAGAAATTATGCATCGTTCAGAAGTAAACTTAACAGTGTTACCTTTATCACAAAATTGAGAAATACTTAGCAGATTGTGTTTTAAATTCTCGACTAAAAATACATTGTCAATGGCATGGGAACATGACCTTCCAACCTTTCCTTTGGTGATTATCTCACCCTTCATATTGTCACCGAAGGTTACTGTTCCCCCATCATAGGCTTCAAGTGAGAGAAATTTAGATTTGTCACCCGTCATGTGCTTGGAACACCCACTGTCGAGATACCATGAGTTGTTCCCCCTCACTTGAACCTGCAAAGCAAATTAATGGTTAGGTTCAGGAACGCAGTCATCCTTGGGTTCCCTGTCGATAATACTTGAATCACATTTCTTAATCCATATGTGTTCGACATAATTTTTATTTGCTTTGGTATGCTGTTCCCTTTTTACACATTGATTTTTCAGGTGTCCAGTTTTGCCACAAAAGGAACAGACTTTACTACTAGGAAGATCTACGTAGAATTTTTTCTTCCTATTATTCTTAACGTAACCTAGGCCTTCTTTACTCTTTGTTTTAGCATTCATAATCCATTTGGGAACTTCATTGATTTTCCCTTCTCCTTTTAAGTTCAATTTATTTTTCAGATTTTCATTTTCTTTTTCACAGGATTCTAATTTTAATTTCAACTTTTGAAATTCAGTGCTAAACATATGAGTGGATACATCATTTACGTCTCTTCTTAGTCCTAGTAATTTATATTGATTTATTTCAACATTAAGAATAATAAATTCCTGCTTCAATTTTTCAATAGTTTCTTTCAAAATAACATTCTGATCCAGCAGGTTAAAAAATATGCTTTGCACATCGATCCTAAATGAATTTAAGTAGGAAACATGATCTTTACTTGAGTTGAGGTCTTTCTTAATTTGGAGACACTTAGTATTCTATTTATCTAATTTCTCTTGTGTCTCCAAGAGCAACTTAATTAATTTGTTCTTACTGAATATAACCAGGTGTTTAGGAAATGAGCTAGAAGACATTACCTCTTCTTCTTTGGACTCTTCATCCTTGCTGTGATGAGATGCCATGAGGCACAGATTTGCAGTTTCTTCTTCCACTGGAGCTTCTGTTTCAGCCTCGCTTTTAGTATCACCCCAAGCTGCAATCATTGCCTTTCGAAAGTCTGTTTTGAAGTTCCCTTTCCTAAGTTGTCTTCCAGCTTCTCTTGCCTTTCCCTTGCCCTTGTCATTCTTCCATTGAGGGCAATCCTTGATGAAGTGGTCAGTGTTTCCACATTTGTGGCATTCAAAATTTGTCTTCATGTTAGCAGTTCCTCTTTCTTTGTTATGTCTTTGATTACCATATCTGCTATTTCTGAAGAATTTTTTGAATTTTCTTGCTAACATAGCAGTCTCCTCCTCATCATTTTCTGATTCTTCATGATCATTTGGCCCTAGAGCCAAGCCTTTATTTCGGGTACTGTCAGCTGTTCCCAAATGCAACTCGTGAGTTATGAGGGAACCAGCCAGCTCTTCCAAATTGAACTTGGTGAAATCTTTTGATTCCTGGATGGCTGTGACCTTAGCTCTCCAGTGTTCGTCTTGAGGGAGACTTCTAAGTACTTTCCTGACTTGTTCATCAACGGGAATGATCTTACTAAGAGAGACTAATTCGTTCGTGATATTTGTGAACCTAGTGAACATCTCTGGAATGTTCTCCCTAGGTTCCATGACGAACCTTTCATATCTGGACATTAGTAGATCAATCTTGGAGCGCTTCACTTCACTGGTGCCTTCATGGGTAACTTCCAGCAGGTCCCAAATCTGCTTTGCCGTTTTACAACCCATGATGCGATTATGTTCATTTGGCATGAGACCACAGTGAAGTAGCTTGATAGCAAGAGTGTTCATCTCCATCTTTTGAAAGTCTTCCTTTTCATATTCAGTGATCGGTTTTGGAATTGATTCATTATTGGAGTTGATGGTCGTCACCTCAAAATCTCCTATTTCAATTACTCTCCATACTTGGTAATTTTCGGCCTTTATGAAAATTTCCATCCTATTTTTCTAGTAGGTATAGAATTTCCCATCAAACATGGTGGCCTTTGCGTAGAGTACCCTTCTTCTATGCGTTCGTTCATCTACAACATCTTGCCAGGGAACAGGATACTGCTCTCAGGGTTTCCTGATTAAATGAGTAACACTGCTCTGATACCAATTGTAGAAATGCAAATAGATGATCGAATGCAACAAGGGGGGGAGAGTGAATTGTTGTGTATTGAGTTTAAGATTTTTGCCTCTAATTTTGCGGAATTATAATAAAATAAAACTTAAACTTAAAATGAAAAAGATAAAAGGAGACAACGATTTTACGTGGAAACCTTCTTGGCCTAATAAGAAGGAAAAACCACGACCCCCCGGGATTTCAAAATTATCACTATGTTTTAGGCAATCAATTACAATCACATAAAACAATTTGCTTCACTTGAAGCTTCTCTACTCTAGGCCTAATTCTCTTTCTCTTCTTTTCCTCCTTCTTTTTCTCTTCTCACGCTTATATTGAAGCTTCACTATTCCCCTAGACTTCCCTTAAGTCCTGTTCGGGTCGTCCAAGTATAAACCAATCCTTTTAGTGGAATGCACTTGGGAGAGCTAATCCCAAGGCAACCACCGACCTAAGACGTTTCCGTCCTGTTCGGGTCGTCAAAGGCTAAAGTATGCATACCCCCATGTTGACCATAATGATCCAAAACTGCCATGGGAACAATAATTGTAATAATCCAAACCAATACGTTAACCCCTTTGGATAACATAATCCAACCAAACGTCAACACCTTTGGGTGACAAACACATAAATTCTCAATTTCCAATTAATTTCTTTCAAATTATTTGAAGTGTCTAATCCTTATGTGATTCGCAATGCCTCAAGTAGAAATGAAACAACACCACTTGCACAACCACATAAACAGTATGGTCTAAGCGTGTACCTTTAAGCGCTGCAAACAACAATGTTCAAGCACGATAGAAATTTCGCCCTGTAGGAATGCTAATAGATGATCGAATGCAACAAGAGGGGGGTGAATTGTTGTGTATTAGGTTTAAGATTTTTGCCTCTAATTTTTGCGGAATTGTATCAAGTAAAGAACAAAACATAAACTAAAAAACGAAAAGAAAAATAATAAAAGGAGACAAAGATTTTACGTGGTAACCTTCTTGGCCTAATAAGAAGGAAAACCACGACCCCCCGAGATTTCAAAATTCTCACTATATTTTAGGCAATCAATTACAATCACATAAAACAATCTGCTTCACTTGAAGCTTCTCTACTCTAGGCCTAATTCTCTTTCTCTTCTTTTCCTCCTTCTTTTTCTCTTCTCACGCTTATATTGAAGTTTCACTATTCCCTTAGACTTCCCTTAAGTCTAGTTACAACAAAACACACAAATACCTTTACAAGGCCAAATTCTCAAGATGATAAAAATTAAATAATTGCTTTAAGAAAAATATAATAAATTAATTGGCATTTAAAAACTGAAAATATTTTTCTTAATTGATCTCCCTTAATGGACACTCTTGGATTCCTCACGGATTGAGCAAAGTTTCTCCTATTTATAGTGGGAACAGCCAGCAGTTACCTTAGACACACCTACCACTATCCTCCACGTTCTCAAAAGAAAAAAAAAGTGGATTTGCCAAAAAAATAAATGTCCGGCTGTCATTTGCTCAAAGAGAAAAACGGTTTCCTCAATCTAAATAATAGGAGATCTCAATCTTAAAAAGAATAAGTCTTAGGCTATTTTTAGATAACCTAAAAATAGTTTTGCCAACCAATTTATTAATTAATTAAGCAATTAATTTAATTCTTAACCGTTACATCAACTTAAAAAACAGAAAATAATTAATTCGCAATTTTCCAGCTGATGTTTTTCTCCGGACCTGCAACGTGGGAACAGTGTACTTTCTACATCTACAACTACAGTCAGATTGTCAACTTTGGGAACAGTAGACCGTCTGTCTACCTTTAACATCCTAAGCACTTATCTAACTTCTTGGATATTTTGAGACATATACAACTTCCACGAACCAAGTCATAGGCTTCATCAACGATTTTAACAAAATCGGATATTCACCTACAAAACAATCTCTAAAACATGTTTGTTTATTTAAAAGTGAAGTCATCATCAAAACCAAAGAGGCCAACATAGCATATGACTATGATTTTCAATTCTAACCACTTCAACCTAATAGTATATACAAAATAGTGTTGTGTGTCAAGTTTCGTGCATAATAAACACAGTTTGAGCTACTTTATGCGCAAAAGTGCCAAAAACGCTTAAAAACCCTTAAAATCGCAACTTGACACGTAATTTCTAGCATATGACTATGATTTTCAATTATAACCACTTCAACACAATTACATATACCAAATAGTGTTGTGTGTCAAGTTTCGTGCAAAACAAACCAAGTTTAAGCTACTTTATGCGCAAAAGTGCCAAAAACACTTAAAAACCCTTAAAATTGGAACTTAACACGTAATTTCTAGCATATAACTATGAGTTCAAATTCTAACCACTCCAACTAAATAATATATACCAAATAGTGTTGTGTGCCAAGTTTCGTTCAAAACAAACCAAGTTTGAGCTACTTTTTGCGCAAAAGTGCCAAAAACGCTAAAAAAAACCATTATAATCGCAACTTAACACGTATTTTCTAGCATATGACAATGATTTTCAATTCTAACCACTTCAACACAATAATTCCAAATAGTGTTGTGTGTCAAGTTTCGTACAAAACAAACCAAGTTTGAGCTACTTTATGCGTAAAAGTGCCAAAAACGCTTAAATACTCTTAAAATCGAAACTTAACACATAATTTCTAGCATATGACTATGATTTTAAATTATAACCACTTTAACACAATAATATATATAAAATACAGTTGTGTGTCAAGTTTCGTGCAAAACAAACCAAGGTTGAGCTGCTTGATGCGCAAAAGTGCCAAAAACACTTAAAAAACCCTTAAAATCGCAACTGAATACGTAATTTCTAGCATATGACTATGATTTTTAATTCTAACCACTTCAACACAAAAGTAAATACCAAATAGTGTTGTGTGTCAAGTTTCGTGCAAAATAAACACAGTTTGAGCTACTGTATGCACAAAAGTGCCAAAAATGCTTAAAACCCTTACAATCACATATACCAAATAGTGTTGTGTGTCAAGTTTCGTGGAAAACAAACCAAGTTTGAGCTACTTATGTGCAAAAGTGCCAAAAACACTTAAAAACCCTTAAAATTGGAACTTAACACGTAATTTCTAGCATATGACTATGATTTACAATTCTAACCACTTCAACACAATACTATATACCCAATAGTATTGTGTGCCAAGTTTCGTGCAAAACAAACCAAGTTTGAACTACTTTATGCGCAAAAGTGCCAAAAAAGCTTAAAAACCCATAAAATCGCAACTTAACACGTAATTTCTAGCATATGACTATGATTTTCAGTCCTAACAACTTCAACAAAATAACATATACCAAATTATGTTGTGTGCCAAGTTTCGTGCAAAACAAACCAAGTTTGAGCTACTTTTTGCACAAAAGTGCCAAAAACGCTTAAAATCGCTTAAAATCGCATATTAATACGTATTTTCTAG
>NC_080060.1:15526336-15633836 GCF_026212465.1 Amaranthus tricolor | reverse complement strand
TGAATGTTGGATTTTAACCATTGATTTCAAAATGGTTTCAATCTTAGCCCTTCATTATTTTTCTCATAAGAGTAAATAGAAAGCAATAGAAAGCAAGATAAATCTAGATTGAAGTGTTGAAGAAACATCTAAGTTTTTGTATTGTTCCACTTCAGTATGTTTCTAAGGTTTTTGTAATGTGCTTATTGGTTTATAATTGATATCAATATCATGGGGAATCTTATTTATTTATAGATAATCTTGTTTACAATGTATCAATATTAGAAATTAGTTTTCAAATATTCAAAAAATCATAATTATAAAACTGAAATTGGACCTAATTTGCTGAAATTAGGTGAAAAATTGATTCGGATTTATAACAGTTCAATTAATAATCGGTTCGGGTTTGTATCCGTTCGGGTTAAAAACAGTTCGATCGTAATCGGTTTTAGTCAGGTTGCATTCGGTTACGTGCATAATTCAGGTCGAATTTGACTCGGGTTGATCACTGTTGAGTTCGGGTAACATCGGTTAACGTTTATATGTCGGTTATAAAATTCGGTTGTAGTTCGAGTTCGATTTTGCCCTTTTGAGTTATCAAACGGTTCGAGTGCAGTATCGGTTCGGATAATGCCGGTTCGGTAAACCTAAAAAATTAACATTTTTTTGGGTCAGATAATTTTCGATTCCGGGTTGGGTTAGATTTGAACAGCTTTAATCACTTAGCACGTAATATTAATGCGATAGTCCTAATTAGATGGACATTGAGAATTACCTTGTCACGCGATCCTAGACAAACGTACGCTCCTAATAATCTTTGTCTACGAATTCGCTGTCGACACGATAAAATAATACTCTCTCCGAACCATTTTAGTTGTCCCATTTCCTTATTTGGCAAAGTCATTTTAGTTGTCACATTTCTATTTTTGTCAATCTTTTTTTACCTAAATATCCTTAGTTCACACATGTAATTACAAAAATACCCCCACATACCTTACTTACCTACATACCCTTCACTATTTACCTTTCACTATTTACCCTTTTTAATGGACCTCACACCATCCTTAATAACTGTGCCCAAGCAAATGGGACAACTAAATTGGTTCGGAAGGAGTATATCTCAAATTAATACCCTAATCAACCCAATCAAAATAAATAATATAAAAGACTCTCGATTTATATTTTATAATTTATTTAAAACGAAATATTTTTAAATGTAATTAAAATTTTAAAGATTAGTAGTAATAGTTTTAAAAGAAAAGGACAAAGTTTGAATAATAAAAGGATTAGCAACAAAGAAAATATATATAAAGGTGCTTTAGAAAACTTAGGAATATTGGTACTGTTACCAATACCCACGAAAAGAAACAGGGGAAAGAAGAGAGAGGAGGAGAAAGGGAGAGAGAGAGAAAGAGGGAGAAGGAAGAAGGTGCCGGCCGGTGGTGGCTCCGGTGGCCGCCGTCGCACGCCGGTAGTATCCCGGTGACCGTCGTATCGCCGGAAAACTAAGGTCAGAAATACTATTTTTTTTCCATTTTTCAAATAAAAGATCGGTATTTTTCAATTAATAGCATAAATTTTTTTGGGTTTTGAATAAAAAAATTTCTAACATATAGATGAAATTCATACCTTTAATATCAAAATCTTGCCTTTTCTTGATTAAATTTTATGCAATTGAAAGATGGAGGAAGTAGTTTGTAGGACAAAAAGGAAGTGTGAGTAATAATGTGAATGAATTAAGGGTAATTGGTTTAATTTATAGTAGGTAAATGAGGTTAGTTATAAGATTTAGAGGGAGAAGTGGGAAGTTATTTGTAAATGGGGAGTTATTATTTTTTTTTTTTAAATTTCTGAAATTTGTTTTCATGGATTTATTATTATTATTATTATTATTATTATTATTATTATTATTATTATTATTATTATTATTATTATTATTATTATTATTATTTTATTTTTTTGTTTAAAAAAAACGGATGTTACATACACTCCCCCTTAAAACAAAAGTTCGTCCTCGAACTTAAAGTTAAATACTGAAGTACTAAATGAAATTGGACGGTTTGATAGACTCGCATCACCCCCCTATTTTAAAAAGCTTCGTCCTCGAAACTCAACGTACCTGTTCGAAAAGTTCGGGGTCTCGCTTTCTCATGTCAACTTCGGTTTCCCATGTGGCTTCTTCGGTTTGTTGGTTCGTCAATAATATCTTGACCAACTTAATTTCCTTGATCCCAGTATATCGTTTTTGGTATCAAGGATTTTTATTGGTTTTTCTTCAAAGGTAAGGGTTTCATCAAGTTCAATGGTTTCAGGTTGTATGATATGGGAAGGGTCATGGACACATTTTCGGAGTTGGGATATATGGAAGACATTGTGGACTTTGGCTAGGTTCATAGGTAAGGCTAATCTATAGGCTACTTCCCCAATTCGTTCCAATACTTCATAAGGACCTATAAAACGAGGACTGAACTTACCCTTCCTACCAAATCTCATGACACCCTTGGTTGGTGACACTTTGAGCAAAACTTTTTCACCTACTTCAAACTCTAATGCTCTCCTTCCGTTGTCTGCATATAACTTTTGACGATCTTGTGCACCCCCTTATACGTTCCTGAATCATCTTTACCTTCTTTGTAGTCTCCGCAACCATTTCTGGTCCAATCCTATCTACTCATTTACATCATCCCAGCATATAGGACTCCTACACTTTCTCTCATATAGAGCTTCGTAAGGTGCCATTTCTATGCTAGAATGAAAACTATTATTGTAAGAAAAATCTACATACATCAAATTATCCTCCCATGATCCACCAAAATCCATAACCTATGCTCTTAACAGATCCTCAAGAGTCTGAATCGTTCTCTCTGTTTGACCATTTGTTGTCGGATGAAATGCAGTACTGAACTTTAGTATCGTGCCCACTGCATCTTGTAGCATCTTCCAACATTTAGACAGACTTCTCGAATCTCTATCCGATACAATGTCCTTAGGCACACCATGCAATCTCACTACCTCCTGAAAATACGCGTCCGCCATTTGTTGCATTGTCCAAGTATTCTTCATAGCTATAAACCTTGCTATTTTTGTTAATCGAATCACTGTCACCCATATGGCATTCTTCCCTGTTTTCGACTTTGGCAATCCTACTACAAAGTCCATCAAAATCGACTCCCATTTCCATCCAGGTACTTCTAATAATTGTAATTTTACCCCCGGCTTCATATGTTGAATTTTCATCTTCTGACACGTTAGACACTTCGCTACAAAGCCTGCAACTTCACGCTTCATGTTGGGTGTAACGGCTCGGTTTAAGTGACTCGAAAATTCATATGAAAATACAAATTCCGGTCCACTCCTTGGGCTCCAGAGAAAAGATCTCCTCTAGGGTCGTCAGCGTTCCTTCGATAAAGAAATATAACTAACACGGTAAACAGTACCAGCGTGAAAGAAAAATAAGTCAGCGGAAGCTCTTACGTACAACTCAAGAGCCTAAAGGCCTCTAGACAAACTAATTGAAATAAGCGGAAGCGAAAGGAAAACTACACTATCTCCTGTTACATAAGTACAGAGTTTCTTTCTACTCATAACCCAATACAAAAAGATAATAGCATAGTCTTGATGATTATGGGTTCTAAATCGAGACCTCACTCTAGACCCCACCTGCAATCAACCTACTAGTCATCGTATGACAACACACAGTAGGTTCCAAAGAAACAAACCAATACATGTTAGAGACTTCATACAAATATCAATCAGGTTGAACACAAGCAATATGTTTATCCTAGCATGCATAGGCTCTAATACATTCATTATTAGTTAATCAAAACTTGTAACGTTGCCCGTCCTGTTTGGGTCGTTCAAGTATAAATCATTCATTATTAGATAATTCCAACTTGTAACGTTGCCCGTCCTGTTCGGGTCGTCCAAGTATAAACCAATGCTTTTGGTGGAATGCACTTGGGAGAGCTAATCCCAAGGCAACCACTAACCTAAGACGTTTCCGTCCTGTTCGGGTCGTCAAAGGCTAAAGTATGCATACCCCCATGTTGACCATAATGATCCAAAACTGCCATGGGAACAATAATTGTAATAATCCAAACCAATACGTTAACCCCTTTGGATAACATAATCCAACCAAACGTCAACCCCTTTGGGTGACAAACACATAAATTCTCAATTTCCAATTAATTTCTTGCAAATTATTTGAAGTGTCTAATCCTTATGTGATTCGCAATGCCTCAAGTAGAAATGAAACAACACCACTTGCACAACCACATAAACAGTATGGTCTAAGCGTGTACCTTTAAGCGCTGCAAACAACAATGTTCAAGCACGATAGAAATTTCACCCTGTAGGAATGCTAATAGATGATCGAATGCAACAAGAGGAGGGGTGAATTGTTGTGTATTAGGTTTAAGATTTTTGCCTCTAATTTTTGCGGAATTGTATCAAGTAAAGAACAAAACTTAAACTCAAAAACGAAAAGAAAAATAATAAAAGGAGACAAAGATTTTACGTGGAAACCTTCTTGGCCTAATAAGAAGGAAAACCACGACCCCCCGGGATTTCAAAATTCTCACTATGTTTTAGGCAATCAATTACAATTACATAAAACAAATATGCTTCACTTGAAGCTTCTCTACTCTAGGCCTATTTCTCTTCTCTTCTTTTCTCCTTCTCTTTCTCTTCTCACGCTTCTCTTGAAGCTTCTCTATTCCCCTAGACTTCCCTTAAGTCTAGTTACAACAAAAACACTCAATTACCCTTACAAGGCCAATTCTTAAGAAGATTAAAATTAAGTAGTTGCTCAAGAAAGATATAATGAATTAATTGGCAAATACATGAACAAAATATTTTTCTTATTTTGATCTCACCTTAAGGACACTCTTAGATGGATATCGGTTGAGCGTAGCTTCCCTCGTTTATAAAGGGAACTACCATCAGTGCACTCAACCCGCAATTTCCATGTAGTGCACTCGCCCCATGACTTCCATTTACTTACTTGCTCCCAAAGAAAATTGGGAAGTTATTGAAAGTAGAGGTGGAAAATGACTGCGGTTCTCTTGTACGGTTAATAGTACATGTGTCACTAGGAAGATCCTAAATTATAGGAGACTTGTTCAAAGTAGAGAATAAATCTCTTGGGTGTCCGAATTTATAGGAGACTAATTCAAAGTGAGGAATAAGTCTTCTCCATATTTTTAGGCGTTTAAAAAAAAACTTTTTGCCAATTAATAAATTAATTTAATTAAGCAACTAATTAAACTTTTAACCTTTTACATTAACTAAAAACAGAAAACGTAATTTTCGTAACTTCCAATCAATGTCTTCTTCAGACCTGTATCGTGGGGAACAGCGCACTGTCTCCATCTACAACTTTCATCAGGACTTTAACTCTAGGAACAGTAAACTGACTTCTAAAGCAATTGTCCAACTTCTTGGATATTTGAGACATGTACAACTTCCACGAACCAAGTCATAGGCTTCATCAACGATTAACAAAATCGGATATTCACCTACAAAACAATCTCTAAAACATATTTGTTTATTTAGAAGTGAAGTCATCATCAAAACCTAAGAGGCCAACAAATTCCCCTTTTTGATGAAGACAAACTTTATAAACAAACTTAAGTAAAATAGAGTAAAGCAAAATTCTTAGAGTATACTAGAGATTAAAGTAACTCCAAATAACTTAGTAAATTAACTTGGTACAATATAATTTACCAAGCACTCATAGTAGAACAATTTACTCCATACAAAAACATAACATAAATAATTAAACTAACACAAAAATAGTTTAAACTAACACAAATTAACAAATAATGTGACAAATTTAGAACAATTAATCAATAATTAAACTTAACAGCACAGATCAACTTAGATAATGATATTTTAAACCCTTAGCAGATCACAGTATGCTTAGCAAATCACAGTATGCAATAATTTCCATTAAAGAGCAATATAAATCAATCTATCAAGATATGGAGACTGTGTATCAATATAAATAAATCTATCAAGATATGGAGACTGTGTATTCACAACTTCTCTTAACACTAGTGGAAAAAATTGTATTTGCTGCTCAATATTTGCTGCGGTTTTTGTGTATTAGCAGCAAAAAATAGAAAAAAGTATTGGAAAAAAAAAATACTCTAATTGCTGCGGTTTTCCTAAGGACCGCAGCAAATACCCTAGCATCATGCATTTATTGCTGCGGTTTATGCACAACTGCAGCAAATACCCTAGCAAAATTGGATTAATTGCTCCGGTTTTCTAATGAACCGCAGCAAATGACCTTTGCACAAATAAAACCCGCCATTTCTTTTTATTTCTCATATTTTCTCAAATACGTTATACAGTTGTTCTTCATTGAAAAAACGCTTCATCTTCATTTGCAATTCGTTCCTCTTCAACATCTTCACAAACGCTTCAAAAACGCTTCATTGTGTTCGTTTCTTGTGTTCATCTTCATTTTCACAAACGCTCTTTTATTCATTTGCTGTTATTCATCTTCATTTGTACGTGTTCGTGTTGTTGTTCATCTTCTTCATCTTCACAAACTTGTTGCTGTTCATCTTCACAAACTTGTTGCTGCTCGTGTTGCTTCTTTTCATCTACTGTACATCATCAAACTTGTGTTTTGAAGGTAAATCCTTGTTGCTTCTTGTTGCTGTTTTTATTTTTAATTTTATTTTGAACTTTTGCTGTTCTTGTTGCTGTTTTTATTTTTATTTTTATTTCATCATCAAACTTCGAATTTTCATAAACGAATTTTGTTGCTGTTCTTGTTGCTGTTCATCGAATATATGTTTCTGTTCATCTTCTTGTTGTTGCTGTTCTTGTAAAAAATCTTGTGGTCATTTGAGAAGATGAAGTTGTTTTTGTTGTTGATGTTGTTGTTCATAAACCATGTTTCTGTTCATCTTCAACTTAAAATCTTGTTACGTTGTTGTTCTGGGTTCTTATTCTTGTTGTAAAAAATCGAATATAATCTTGTTGTTCTTGTTGTTGTAAACTCAATCAAACAATATATCAATAAAGCAATATCAAATAAAAAAGGGCAGTTTCGTCATGAAGAAGATGAAAGACTTCGAATAGGATTTGCGTACGTAGGTTATATCAGTCATGAAGAATAATGCAACAAAAAAAAAACTCTTTAGTTTAAGAATATTAATTATTAATTTTGGTCTCTGTTTTCGTTGTATTTATTATATTTATTTTACTAATTTGCATTATTCAAGTTTTTCATATATATGTTTTACATTATTTGAATATATATGTGTGTGTATGTATATATATATATATATATACATATATATACATATATATATATATATATATATATATATATATATATATATATATATATATATATACATACATATATATATATATATACATACATATATATATATATATATACATATATATATATATATATATATATATATATATATATATATATATATATATATATATATAAATATATATACATATATATATATATATATATATATATATATATATATATATATATATATATATATATATATATATATATATATATATATATATATATATATATATATATATATATATATATATATATATATATGTTTTACACAAGTTTTGGTCTCTGTTTTACATATATATGTTTTACATTATTCAAGTTTGTTAAATATTTGTGATATTTGTTAAAAATATGGTTTGTTGTTAATTGTTATACTTATTAGAATTAGAAATAAGTATATATGTTTAAAATTTGTGTATTAATTTTGTTTTGAATCAATTAATCACACTAATTAGGATGACAAACGATCGTTCTTGGATGTATGGAAGCATTGAATCGTCGGAATTTATTGATGGCGTATTAGAATTTTATAGTATTGCGGTTGAACATCAAGTTAGGACGGGGGGAGTTGATTTTTATTGCCCATGTGTCAGTTGTGGCAATGTATCAAAGGTAGATAGTGTTGGTATCCTTAGGGAGCACATACTTCGACGTGGGTTTAGGCCTCAATATCATGTTTGGGTTTGGCATGGTGAGGAGGGAGTTTTTAAAGAGAAAAGTGTTGTTGAGGACGTCAATAATGTGGCCGATGTCAATGAGGATGTAGTAGATCATGTTGATGGTTATGAGACAGATGAAGAGAATGTCGATGAGGATGTGGATCGTGTTGATGAGATGATGGAGGGAGTCGAGGATGAGTTAGGAAAACGTCCTCGTGTTTTTGACTTGTTGACAGAGGCTTCTCAAAAGCCTTTGTACCCTGGATGTACAAAGTTCACCAAACTAACAGCAGTGTTGACAATTTTCAACATTAAGTCAAAGTTCAATTGGAGTGACGCTAGTTTCACAATGTTATTAGAAGCGTTAGGTGAGTTGCTTCCTGAGGGAAATGAACTTCCAAAGTCGACATATTATGCCAAAAAGCTCATGTGTCCTTTCGGCTTAGAGTACCAGAAGATTCATGCGTGTCCGAATGATTGTGTGTTGTATCGGAATGAAAACGAGAACTTAGAAGAGTGTCCTAGGTGTGGGTTATCGCGCTACAAGCGTAAAGGGGCTCGGGATGCTAAAGGGCCCCCGGCTAAGGTATTGTGGTATCTTCCAATAATACCTAGATTCAAGCGCTTGTTTTCTATAAAGAAAGATGCGTTAAATTTGAGGTGGCATGCAGATAGGTTGAAGAAAGGTCACTTGCTCACACATCCATCTGATTCTCCGGAGTGGAAGAGTATTGATAGGTTGCATAAGACTTTTGGGGATGAGGTTCGTAATTTAAGGCTCGGACTGTGTACGGATGGAATGAACCCGTTCGGCAATCTTAGTTCTCAACATAGTACTTGGCCGGTACTTTTAGTGATCTATAATTTGCCACCTTGGTTGTGTATGAAGCGTAAGTACATAATGCTTTCGCTTCTTATCTCGGGTCCTAAACAACCTGGCAATGACATAGATGTGTATCTTGCACCTCTCGTTGAGGATTTGAGAAAGATGTGGGATGAAGGCGTTTCAGTGTTTGATGCATATGCTAATGAGGAGTTCATCTTGCGTGCAATGCTTTTATGCACCGTTAATGATTTTCCGGCATATGGCAACTTATCGGGGTATAAGAACAAAGGGAAGAAAGCATGCCCGATATGTATCGATGACATGGAATCCACGTGGATTCCTAAGTGCAAACACGTATTCATGCACCATCGAAAGTTCCTCCCACGAGACCACCAATATCGTAAGAAGAAGAAGTTGTTCAATGGGGAGGTTGAGGACCGTGTAGCTCGTCGACCGTTGACCGGTTATGAGGTTTATGAACAGGTTAAGGGAGTTAAGACTGTATTTGGTAAAACGGGGCAAGTGCAAGGAGGTGAAGGCCGATTATGGAAAAAAGAATCAATCTTTTGGAAGCTTCCATATTGGAGAGATCTACAGGTTAGGCATTGTCTTGACGTTATGCATATAGAGAAAAATGTATGCGATGCCATACTCGGGACTCTCATGAACATTTCGGGTAAGACAAAAGATGTTAGGGCCGTGCGAGATTGGTTTGAATGTAAGGGTCTTCG
The DNA here is from genome assembly GCF_026212465.1 of Amaranthus tricolor. Lineage (NCBI taxonomy): Eukaryota > Viridiplantae > Streptophyta > Magnoliopsida > Caryophyllales > Amaranthaceae > Amaranthus > Amaranthus tricolor. The sequence goes on along the minus strand of NC_080060.1, from coordinate 15,624,293 downwards.
TCCGGAGTTGTGGGCACATGTTAAGGTGAGTAAGAAAAGAAATAGAGCTGATGATGAAGTTGGTGACAATAAGAAGAAGATGCTTAATGACAAAGTTTATTTGCCTCCAGCTTGCTACACATTGTCCAAAGCAGAGAAGCGGACATTTTGTGAGTGTTTGTATGGCATTAAGGTTCCGTCTGGGTACTCATCCAACATGAAGAGATTTGTTAGCCTAAATGGTGAGCTGAAGTTGGGAAGCATGAAATCTCACGATTGCCATGTAATGATGCAAGTGTTCTTACCAATTGCAATCCGTGGAATACTGCCAAAACATGTGAGATATGCTATTACCGAGCTATGTTCGTTATTCAACACAATTTGTAGTAAAGTTCTTGATCCCTTTAAACTTGATGCACTTCAACTCGACGTGATTGTAACTTTATGCAAGTTTGAGATGTATTTTCCACCTTCTTTCTTTGACATAATGGTTCATCTTATTGTCCATCTCGTTCGTGAGGTCAAACTTTTGGGTCCAGTTTTTTTAAGGTGGTGTTATCCTTTTGAAAGACACATGGGTGTTTTACAAAACAAGGTGAGGAATCCAGCACAACCCGAGGGGAGTATGATTCAAGGCACTGTGAGCGATGAGATTAGTAACTTTATAGCCGAGTATTTGGCCATGGCAAAGCCTATTGGACTTCCCACCTCTAGACATGAAGGAAGGCTTGAGGGAAAAGGAACAATTGGCTCCAAATCGGTCACAGCTCCTCGAGAAAGCCTTCTACAAGCACACTTGTATGTGTTGCATCATATTCCGGAAGTTCATCCTTTTTTGAGTGAGCATTTTGATATATTGCGCGCATAACATCCTTCTAAAGGGGATAGGGCATTGATGCAGTTGCATAACAAGACGTTTATTAATTGGTTTCATAATCGAGTAATATGCGAAGAACTCAAGGGTGTATCCGAAATTGTTAAGTGGTTAGCTTTTGGTCCTCGTGATGATGTCAACAAATATGAGGGTTACGATGTCAATGGCTTCACATTTAGGACTGAGGGTCAAGACAAGAAGTCATCGTATCTACAGAATATTTGAACAGATCCCGAGATGCAAGTGGTAAATTTACCATTAATGATCCGGGAACGAAGAAGGTTGCTGATGCTGTGGTGAGTTTTGAAATTATTAAGTATATTCTTCATTTGTTTTGTATTCTTTGGCTTTGATGTACTTATACTAATTACTATATATGTCACTTTTTATTTGAATTGATGGGCTGGAAGGAAAAAGAAGCTACGGCGGGGGAGTTCACCCCAAAAGGCAATGTTGACGCATTGCATATGGTCTTAGGGAAAGACCACAGTGGGCGGATAGTCGGAAAAGGAGGCGTCCGCGTGGGGTTACAGAAGGCATTCGGCAAAGAGTGTGTTGCTACTCAATCCCGAACGGCACTGCGGGAAGAAGCAGCAACCCTCCGAGCGGAGATTACGAAGGACGTTCTCGCGAAGTTGGCCACCGTGTTGCAAAAGATGGGTGCACCCATTGTGGACTTGGCAAACCTGATTGTCGAGGATCAGGGAAGTCAACATGGGGATTCTGACGCTTTGGTCGAGCCAACACCCGAGCCCATTACCCCCGTAGCACCCCAGCTCTTTACTAATACCCCCGTTGCTCAAAATCCGGAGCCAACTCCGATGCCAGTGCTACAGGTACATAGTTTTTAAATATATAAGCACTTATTAATTTAAATTGCAACGCGTAATTAAAATTTTATTATGATGCTTATTATACTAAACGACACAATTTTCAGGAGGCGACTCCTTGTTCTCTTTTGCTGCCTCAGTTAGGTGTTGCTAGTGATGGCGACTTAACTGAGGTTGCATATGGTATGGCACAGCCAAATAAAGAGGGCCAAACAGTGCATTCAGTGCCTGTTACAAGTGGCCACATCAGTGTGGCCGTGGAGACTATTGTAAAGGGGTTTGAAGATTTCTCACTCCCAATTCCAATGCCAGCATGGAGCCTTGAGAAACTATCAGACGCCCTAGGTAGTTTCGTCACATGGCCATATGCTTGGGTCCGATTCACTAACACGGTAAGAATCATTTGTGCCTTATTTATTTTTATTTTTTAATTGCATGCTCACACTAATTTAATTTTTATTTATAAATTGAAATAGCAAAAGAGTCCAAAGGGATCTTGTAGAGAGGTCGGTTCCTCAGCAAAGGTGTCGACTGGGTCAAAGTCGATGCCAAGCACTCCAATTTAGACTGATGAGGAGCTAAAAGATCTCTCTCAAGATTGCAAATGGCTGCATTATTGTGCATCTCGCATAAGTGAGGAGGACCCAATCATGTTGCCCCTGCTGAAGGAGCAATACTGCTTTTCAGAAGACCCGTATGTAATTATTGGTCCTAGTGACATCGGGCAATTTTTGAGAGGAGAGATGCTGAACATAGCTCTTTTCCATGTCTACATGAGGTGATGTTCATTATCTTACAAGTTAGGCATTGTTGTTTAATTGTTTTAATGACCGAATTACTAACAAAATTCTCTTATTTGTGAGTTTAGTGCGGTTTACGAGGAGGTAAATTCTTGCGAACCTCCAATAAAAATTGGATAGTTTTTTCCGGAGACGATTTCGGGTAGTAAATGTAGAAATGATCCAGATGTCGTCAGAGCATACATTGAGAAGTCACCTAATCTCTGCTTTGACTAATTCCCTTGCATGTAAACACACATTCATTCTGGCTCCATATTGGGAAGAGTAAGTTTTATTTTTGAAATTGAACTTATCTTTTGATTTTTAAAGTCACCTAATCTCTAATTTGTTGATTTTAAATTTGTGTTTGTAGTTTGCATTGGATACTTTTGATCATATGTCCTTTAACGAACACCGTGCACGTCTTCGACTCATTACAAAAACCTAACAGCCTACCTCGCAACACAAGATTCAAAGCATTGTTGAATGCGTACGTAATATTAATTATTTTACCAATTTGATTTAATTAAGTGTTATATATATATATAAATGGTATTACTTTTCCCATGCGTTTCAGCGCAAAGAAAAGAGTGCGTGGACAAATGGGATCTACATCCAGAGCCACATTTCCAAAATGGATAGCAAGAAAGGTACACAAATTCGATTTTATGGGTTTTGTATAGGTTTGGTCAAATGATCATGAAAAGAACACGAAACAACCACAAACACTTAAACAAAATTCTGATCTAGCAAACTGTCGACCAGCCCTCCTTCGGCTCGGCTTCTAGGAGTCCACGGGGATTGTTAGAATGGTATTAGGACCTTGATAGCTAGATCCAAGTACCAAGATTCCATTTCCACTTTAGCCTAGGTCCTGGATGCATATGTTTGGTCTCCACGTGTCGTGCAAGGTGGTCTGGTCACTAGTTTGATGCTGTCAATTTCGCGTTTTTATTTGTCAATTTCGCGCGTAAAGTAGGTCAAACATGGTTTGTTATGCACGAAACTTGGCACACAACACTATTTGGCATATATTATTGTGTTGAAATGGTTAGAATTGATAATAATAGTCATATGCTAGAAATTAGAAGTTAAGTTGCAATTTTATGCGTTTTTAAGCGTTTTTGTCAATTTCGCGCGTAAAGTACTCAAACTTGGTTTGTTATGCACGAAACTTGGCACACAACACTATTTGGCATATATTATTGTGTTGAAATGGTTAGAATTCATAATAATAGTCATATGCTAGAAATTAGAAGTTAAGTTGCGATTTTATGCGTTTTTAAGCGTTTTTGTCAATTCCGCGCGTAAAGTAGCTCAAACTTTGTTTGTTTTGCACGAAACTTGGCACACAACACTATTTGGTATATATTATTGTGTAGAAGTTGTTAGAATTGAAAATCATAGTCATATTCTAGAATTTATGTGCTAAGTTGCGATTTTATGCGTTTTTAACCGTTTTTGATACTAACTTCTATTTTCTCTTAGTGCTTTCAACAACCTCCTTCTTCCGTTGACTGCGGCTACTACGCGCTGAAGTTTATGGACGATATTATAAATTCCGTGAAGGAATTTGGAGTCGAAAATATAGATGCCGTAAGTATTTGTTACGTTCTTAATTAAATATATTATTGGTAAAATCTAAATGTTTCTATATTAATAGCTTTTATTTTAATATTATAATATAGGTTTTAAAAGACATTCCGAGGGAAACACGCGCTTTGAGAAGTGAAGAGATGCGCGAATTAAAAGACAAGATTGCCGTGTATCTTGCTAATATTTGTCCTTGATAAATTGTAATTAGTATATATTGATTATTTTTTATAGTTTATTTAATGTATATATATATATATATATATGTACGTACATATTATAATATATATATATACGAGCGAGAGTTTATTATTACAAAGAGATTAATGTTGATTATCTGTGATTATCATTGGATTAATCACTGTTATTACATTGTAATATTATTGCATTATTATAAGGATTAAACGGAAAAAGAAAAAAAAAAGAGACTTATTGCTGCGGTTTTAAGCCTGACCGCAGCAAATAATGCCACACTTATTGCTGCGGTTTTTCCCCCTGACCGCAGCAAATAACACCCATTATTTGCTGCGGTTTTAGCCCATGACCGCAGCAACTAATGCCCTTATTTGCTGCTATCACTATTGCTGGGAGCCAAAACCGCAGCAAATAATGGCAAAAAAACCGCAGCAAACGAGGTTTTTTCCACTAGTGTAAGTTTGTGCATCTCTTCCCCCTTTTGTCATCAATCAAAAAGAATTGGGGGGCATCAAACCTCAGCACAAACCATATAGATTTGTCAGTGATGAAACCAAGAAGCAACAAATGAAAATAAGTTCCATGAAAAGCTATTCAAATTTGCATAGAGTTAAGCATCACAGACCATGAAAATAAAAGCAAGAAAAGAAAATGTAGTAATTGTTCAACAAACAGATACAATGTTGTACCCAGATGGTACAACAACAGAAAGAGAAATTGTTTGATAAGTGTCACATCCAACAAATCATTAAAATTTTGAGCAGAACGATCAAGGGGCGGTCTCTTCTTCATCAATGTATTCGGTCTGCACTTCAACAGTGTCCAACTTTGCACCAAGACGGTTTTCGATCAGGGTAAGTTGAACAACAATTGAGGCAAGAGAGACGCGAATTTCATCTTGAAAGGCAGTGAATTGAGACTGTAGATCAAGGAGCTTGGAGAGAATGGAATTTGAAGAAGCTGCAGGAACAGAGTCAAAGTTAGTACAGCCAATATTAGGTGAAGTGTGTGATTGTGGTGGTGGTGTAAACTGGATAGGTGATTGTGGTGGTGATGGTATTTGATGTTGTGGTGGAGTGGCTGGCTTGGAAGAGAAAGGTTCATTAGGTGTTGGCTCAGGTATGGTGTCAGATGTGGTTTCATCAACCACAGTAGCCTTGCGTTTCGAGGCCAACCTCCTACTCTTCCTTTGTATTGACTTAGCCTTTTTCCTCATAGCCAACACAATCTCTTCATCACTGGAATCACTGCAGAGATTGTGAGGAACATTATCATCCAAGGCTTCTTTCTGTTCTTCCTTTTCCCCCTTACTTGCAGCTCCGTCCTGTTCCCCTTTTTCAGATTGTTCAATATTTTCAGAGGGAACATAATCTTGTTCCTTTTCTTTCTTATTCTCCTTATTCTCCTTTTCCTCTTCAACTTCTTCAGCCCCTTCTTCTTCAGATCCGACTTCTACAACCTCCTCATGCATCAATATCCCCTCATCATTCAATTTTAAATGCAAATTTTGTAAACATTTCGCACCAATTTTCATGTTGGGACCCATTGGGAACTCCAACCCTTCCAATGGGACCTCAAATTTTCTAAAAATCCAGGTTAGCAACCCTCTATAACCAATGAAACTTTTCTTTTCAATGCAGTCTGATAAATGAGAAATCATCAATGAAGGAAAATTTATTTTAATATGTTTTTCCATGCAGTAAATTAAAGTGGCGTCACGCAAACTCACTTGACTACGTTTTGAGTTTCGTGGTAAAATGAATCTGCGAGCAACATTGTACAACAATTTATGCATAGGAGACAGAACATTGTGACTGATCTTCCCCTTCTTTTGATCAATCCCTAAAAATTTTAGAATTGTTCGTTTATTGATGCCAGAAAATGCAATCTTCGACCCAATATAATATGTATCAAAACCAACATTGGGAACATTAAACCATTCCCCCAATAAAGCACTGTTAAATTCAATTTTAACATTTTTAACAATACTAGAACACATTCCACCATCATTAGAGAAATTTAAAATAAATTCTCTCATTAGGTTTGGAAAAATGGAATTGCAACTGAAAGTGGACATCAATGATTCCCATTCTTGATTTTTTAAAATGTCATGCAATTTAGGAAAGTGAGTAGAATCATACCAATACTTATCCAACCCGAACCATACTGTCATCTCCTTTGAAACTTCTTCGGCACTGTTTGGATCAACATGCTTCGAACGCTTAACTACTCTGGAAGATGAGCCACCATTTGCTGATGGAATATTTCTTTTGGTACCTGTGGGTTCAGTGGAGTCTTTGGGTGATTCTTGTGTGGTTTCTGTTGGTGTGGGTGGTGCAGCATTCAGTAACGATGGAGGAAGAACTACTCTTAGTGGTTTTGGCTGGTCTGGTGTACGGGATTTGGTAGTTTTCTTGCCGGATTTAGAAAATTTTGGGGATTTCATTTTTGAATTTTTGAAGGTGGTGAGAGAAGGGAGAAGGACGGTTTCTTGAGTGAGAGGTTGAGAGAAAGGTTTGGGGGAGTGTAGTGTTATGACGTAAATGTAGGGAGTTTAAATGATTGAAGTGACGGTTTACTCCTTCAAGTCCCATCTCTTTATTGCCCTTTGCATTACTTGAGTGAAGAAAAAAACCGTTTTCCCCATTTTTTTTTAATTTTTTTTTTATGTTTATGTTGGCTGTTTTTATAGAGATATGAAATAAAAATAATGAAAATAAAATAAGATAGTATTGAGATGAATTGTGATATTGTGAGATTTTATATGAAGAGAATAATGAACAACTGCTTTGGTCTAATCAGATTAACACATGCAAATTAGAAGACATTCATGGTACAAACTTTATTAAGTGTTTACCTGATCCATTCAATAATTGATTTTCAATCAAGATATTGAGGTTGATTCCTGACCTTTTCATTCTCATGATGCTTCAATGGGAAATATATGCAACTAACTTTAGTGGAGCTTGATCATACCAAGTTCCAATCTCATCTTTTCATATTGTTCCCTTGGAAGTGGTTTGGTCAGAATATCTGCAACTTGTTCATTAGTGTTAACATGCTTTAATATAATATTTTTGTTTTCTACATTATCCTTAAGAAAATGATGTCTAATATGTATATGTTTAGCTCGTGAGTGATGCACTGGATCTTTAGATATACATATGGCACTGGAATTATCACAACAAATAGGAATGCATTCAATTTTAATACCAAAATCTCTTAGTTGCTGTTTTATCCAAAGCATTTGGGAACAGCAAGCTGCTGCTGCTACGTATTCAGCTTCGGCTGTGGATAATGCAACCGTGTTTTGTTTCTTGGAACTCCATGAAACTAAACATGAACCAAGAAATTGTACCATACCTGACGTGCTTTTTCTATTAACTAGATCACCTGCATAATCTGCATCACTAAAACCTTTTAAATCATAAACATCACTTTTAGGATAAAATAGGGACAAGTCGTCTGTTCCCTTCAAATATCTTAAAATCCGTTTTACTGCTGTGAGATGTGATTCTTTGGGATTGGACTGAAATCTAGCACATAAACCAACACTAAATGAAATATCGGGTCTACTTGCAGTTAAATACAATAAGGAGCCTATCATGCCTCGATACATTGTTTGATCTACGTTAGTTCCTTTTAGGTCTTCATCTAATCTAACATTTGTAGCCATGGGTGTATGGTTGGTTTTAGCGTTGTTTAGCCCATACTTCTTAAGAAGTTCTTTTATGTATTTTTGTTGATGAATAAAAATACCATTTTCAGTTTGTTTTATTTGCAAACCAAGGAAGAAATTTAATTCTCCCATCATGCTCATTTCAAATTCTGTGCCCATAAGGTTGGCAAATTCTTTACATAACAAATCATTGGTCGCACCGAAAATAATATCATCAACATAAATTTGAACAACTAAAATATCATAACCTTTATTCTTAAAGAATAAGGTTTTATCAATTTTTCCTCTTACAAAGTTATTTTGAATCAAAAACTTTGATAGTCTTTCATACCATTGCCTAGGAGCTTGCTTTAAGCCATATAAAGCTTTGTCAAGCTTGTAGACATGATCAAGACAAGAGGTGTTCTCAAAACCAGGGGGTTGTTCAACAAAAACTTCTTCATCAAGAAAACCATTTAAGAAAGCACATTTCACATCCATTTGATATAACTTAAAGTTCATAAATGCAGCAAAAGAAATTAAAATTCTAATAGCCTCTAACCTTGCTACTGGAGCAAAAGTCTCAGTGTAATCAATACCTTCTTGTTGATTGTACCCTTTGACCACGAGTCTTGCTTTGTTTCTCACTATTATTCCATGTTCATCTAGCTTATTCCGAAATACCCATTTCAAACCAATTACCTTCTTGTGTTTTGGTTTGGGTTCTAAGTGCCATACTTTATTTCTTTCAAACTCGTTCAATTCATCTTGCATGGCTACGACCCATTCGGTGTCCTTTAAAGCTTCCTCGTGATTTTTAGGTTCAAGTGATGATAGGAACGCAAAGTGTGCACAAAAATTTCTCATTTGGGATCTTGTTTGTGTTCCCTTATTTATATCACTTATAATCGAATCAAGAGGATGATAACTTTGATATTTCCAAGGTTTAGGCACAAATTCTCTTGTGGGAACAGTTGCATGTTCTTGTTCAGCAACTAGATTGTCATTCTCTTTAGCTACTGGTTCATTCTGCTCATCTGCGGGAACAGCTGGATTGGGAACAGTCTGCTGGTCCTCGTGTACTGGCAGTTCCTAAACTTGGCCAGTTTCTTCTGCATCTTCTTGTATTGCATGTTCACCTGCTGTTCCTTGTTCTAACACTTTTATTTCTTCATCATCGTTCTCTAGATGAGCAAGACCAATTTTAACATCATTGATATCCTGTTCACTTGTTGAAAAGTTAGTTTCATCAAAAATAACATGAACTTATTCTTCTACACACATTGTTCTTTTGTTGTAAACTCTGTAAGCTTTACTTTGTGATGAGTAACCAAGAAATACTGCTTCATCACTTCTTTCATCAAATTTGCCTACATTTCGTTTTCCATTTACATGTACAAAACATTTGCATCCAAATATACGAAAGTAGGAAATATTTGGTTTAACACCTTTGAGTAATTCATAGGGTCTTTTTGAAGTGATTGGTCTTATTAATACACGATTAAGAATATAGCATGCAATACTGACGGCTTCAGCCCAAAAATTTCTAGGTAGACCACTAGCAATCAACATGGTCCTAGCCATTTCTTCTAAGGTCCTATTTTTCTTCTCTACCACTCCATTTTGTTGTGGTGTTCTAGGTGCGGAAAAATTGTGATTTATACCATGTTCATTGCAATAGTTCATGAAGTTTGAATTTTCAAATTCTTTCCCGTGATCAGACCTTATGTGAACAATTTGATTATTGGTAGATTTTTGTATTTTATTAGCAAAAGAAACAAACTCATCAAAAGCTTCATCTTTGCTTACCAAAAATAATGTCCAAGTGAATCTACTATAATCATCAACAACAACATACACATGCCTTTTGCCACTACGGCTTTGTGTTCTCATAGGTCCACATAAATCCATATGAATTAATTCTAACGGTCTAGTGGTAGTCACCAAATTCTTTGATTTAAAGGATGACCTCACTTGTTTTCCTTTGGCACAAGGATCACAAATTTCTTCCTTAAGAAATTTTATAGCTGGTAGTCCTCTAACTAGGTCTTTTGATCTTAATGCATTATTCAATGAATAACTAGCATGACCTAGTCGCTTATGCCAAAGTAGTGGGTCTTCTTCTATGACACTTAAACACGTTAGACTGGTTTTGGCAACAGTGTCCAGGTCCACTACATAAGTGTTCCCTTTTCTGATTCCCTCAAGCACAGGGTCTCCTGTGTTGTTCCTAGAAATTATGCATCGTTCAGAAGTAAACTTAACAGAGTTACCTTTGTCACAAAATTGAGAAATACTTAGCAAATTGTGTTTTAAATTCTCGACTAAAAATACGTTATCAATGGCATGGGAACTTGACCTTCCAACCTTTCCTTTGGCAATAATCTCACCCTTCATGTTGTCGCCGAAGGTTACTGTTCCCCCATCATAGGCTTCAAGTGAGAGAAATTTAGATTTGTCACCCGTCATATGCTTGGAACACCCACTGTCGAGATACCATGAGTTGTTCCCCCTCACTTGAACCTACAAAGCAACTTAATGGTTAGGTACAGGAACCCATTCATCCTTGGGTTCCTTGTCGACAATACTTGAATCATATTTCTTAATCCATATGCGCTCGACATAATTTTTATTTGCTTTGGTATGCTGTTCCCTCTTTATACATTGATGTTTTAGGTGTCCAATTTTACCACAAAAGGAACAGATTTTACTACTAGGGAGATCAACATAGACCTTTTTCTTTTTATCATTCTTAACATAACCTAGACCCTCTTTACTCTTTGTTTTAGCTTCTAGAATCCATTTGAGAATTTCATTGATTTTCCCTTTTCCTTTTGAGTTTATTTTATTTTTCAAATATTCATTTTCTATTTCATAGGATTGTAATTTTGATTTCAACTTTTGAAATTCAATGCTAACCATGTGAGTAGATATATTGTTTACATCTTTACTTAATCCTAACAATTTATTTAGATTTATTTCAATATTAAGAAAAATAAATTCCTGTTCAATTTTTCAATTGTCTCTTTCAAAACAATATTCTGATCTAGCAAATTAAAAAATCTTCTTTGTACATCTATTCTAAATGAATTTATGTAGGACACATGATCCTTGTTTGAGTTTAGGTCTTTCTCGATTTGGAGAAACTTGATATTCTGTTTATCTAATTTCTCTTGTGTCTCCAAGAGCAATTTAATTAATTTATTCTTACTGAGTTTAGATGGATGTTTAGGAAGTGAGTTATAAGACATTACCTCTTTTTCTTTGGACTCTTCATCCTTGCTGTGATGAGATGCCATGAGGCATAGGTTTGCTGTTTCTTCTTCCACTGGAGCTTCTATCTCAGCCTCGCTCTCCGTATCACCCCAAGCTGCAATCATTGCCTTTCTAAAATCAGTTTTGAAGTTTCCCTTCTTATATTGTCTTCCAACTTCTCTTGCTTTTCCCTTGCCCTTCTCATTTTTCCATTGAGGGCAATCCTTGATGAAGTGATCAGTGCTCCCACACTTGTGGCATTCAAAATTTGTTTTCAAGTTAGCAGTTCCCTTTTCTTTGTTGTTTCTTTGATTTCCATATCTGCTGTTCCTGAAGAACTTTTTAAATTTTCTTGCCAACATAGCAGTCTCCTCATCATCAGTTTCTGATTCTTCATGATCCTTTGCTGCTAAAGACAGTCCTTTATTTCGGGCACTGTCGGCTGTTCCCAAATGCAATTCATGGGTCATGAGAGAACCAGCCAACTCTTCCAAATTGAACTTCGTGAAATCTTTCGATTCTTGAATGGCTGTGACCTTAGCTCTCCAACGTTCGTCTTGAGGAAGACTCCTAAGTATTTTCCTAACTTGTTCATCAACGGGAATGATCTTACCAAGAGAGACTAATTCATTCGTGATATTTGTGAACCTAGTGAACATCTCTTGAATGTTCTCCCTAGGTTCCATGACGAATCTTTCATATTTGGACATCAGCAGGTCAATCTTGGATCGCTTTACTTCACTAGTACCTTCATGGGTAACTTCTAGGAGGTTCCAAATCTGCTTGGCAGTTTTGCAACCCATAATACGATTGTGTTCATTAGGACCAAGTCCACAGTGAAGTAATTTAATAGCAAGAGCGTTCATCTCCATCTTTTGAAAATCTTCTTTCTCGTATTCAGTGATTGGTTTTGGAATAGTTTCGTTGTTGGAGTTTATGGTCGTCACCTCAAAATCTCCAATTTCAATAACTCTCCATACATGGTAATTTTCGGCCCTTTATGAAGATTTTCATTCTATTTTTCCAGTAGGTATAGAATTTCCCATCAAACATGGGTGGCCTTTGCGTGGAGTACCCTTCTTCCATGCGTTCGTTCATCTTCAACATCTTGCCAGGAAACAGGATACTGCTCTCAGGGTTTCCTGATTAAAAGAGGAACAGGGCTCTGATACCAATTGTAGAAATACTAATAGATGATCGGATGCAACAAGAGGGGGGGTGAATTGTTGTGTATTAGGTTTAAGATTTTTGCCTCTAATTTTTGCGGAATTGTATCAAGTAAAGAACAAAACTTAAACTCAAAAACGAAAAGAAAAATAATAAAAGGAGACAAAGATTTTACGTGGAAACCTTCTTGGCCTAATAAGAAGGAAAACCACAACCCCCCGGGATTTCAAAATTCTCACTATGTTTTAGGCAATCAATTACAATTACATAAAACAAATATGCTTCACTTGAAGCTTCTCTACTCTAGGCCTATTTCTCTTCTCTTCTTTTCTCCTTCTCTTTCTCTTCTCACGCTTCTCTTGAAGCTTCTATATTCCCCTAGACTTCCCTTAAGTCTAGTTACAACAAAAACACTCAATTACCCTTACAAGGCCAATTCTTAAGAAGATTAAAATTAAGTAGTTGCTCAAGAAAAATATAATGAATTAATTGGCAAATACATGAACAAAATATTTTTCTTATTTTGATCTCACCTTAAGGACATTCTTAGATGGATATCGGTTGAGCGTAGCTTCCCTCGTTTATAAAGGGAACAACCATCAGTGCACTCAACCCACGATTTCCATGTAGTGCACTCACCCCATGACTTCCATCTACTTACTTACTCCCAAAGAAAATTGGGAAGTTATTGAAAGTAGAGGTGGAAAATGACTGCGGTTCTCTTGTACGGTTAATAGTACATGAGTCACTAGGAAGATCCTAAATTATAGGAGACTTGTTCAAAGTAGAGAATAAATCTCTTGGGAGTCCGAATTTATAGGAGACTAATTCAAAGTGAGGAATAAGTCTTCTCCATATTTTTAGGCGTTTAAAAAAAATCTTTTTGCCAATTAATAAATTAATTTAATTAAGCAACTAATTAAAATTTTAACCTTTTACATTAACTAAAAACAGAAAATGTAATTTTCGTAACTTCCAGTCAATGTCTTCTTCAGACCTGTATCGTGGGGAACAATGCACTGTCTCCATCTACAAATTTCGTCAGGACTTTAACTCTAGGAACAGTAAACTAACTTCTAAAACAATTGTCCAAATTCTTGGATTTTTGAGACATGTACAACTTCCACGAACCAAGTCATAGGCTTCATCAACGATTAACAAAATCGGATATTCACCTACAAAACAATCTCTAAAACATGTTTGTTTATTTAGAAGTGAAGTCATCATCAAAACCTAAGAGGCCAACACGCCCTTTTATGAATCGAGGTCCTAAATAACACACTCACAAAACGATCACGTATTAGGACGTGTTTACACATTTAATCCACTCCATACTCTAAAATATCACTAAGACTTGATAATTTTTAATTGTTTACATCTAATTCCCAATGGTTCCAAATTTCAAATTCTGACCAGAAACTTTAAGGCCATTTCGGACAGATTAAAAATTCAAATGAAAAATCCGACTTCGCCATTGCGTTCGGAACGCGTCAATTACCTTGGGTACCAAACTTCATAATTTCTAACATCCAATTACTATTTTTAATTATTTTAAGCGTTTAACGAGTTTTTAACGCATCGGTACATAAAACAACGGAACACGACTTACGTTTTCGGATCGACACCTTTACCGAGACAGAACAGCTGCTGCCCGAATACATATATATATATATATATATATATATATATATATATATATATATATATATATATATATATATATATTTAATTTCATTATTATTATTATTTTATATATACATTATCAACCCTTTTTAAATCTCATGACCAAAATAACTCTAGCAATGTTACATTCAAAAAATCCTTCAAAAGACTTACAATTTCATAAATTATGATAACTAAATTAAATACTTAATTCTCTTAACAAATTAAATTTTGCAGAGAATTACAAAACCAATTCACCCGTTTAAATCAAGACATATATATATATATATATATATATATATATATATATATATATATATATATATATATATATATATATATATATATATATATATATATATATATATATATATATATATATATATATATATATATATATATATATATACAACACAATCCTTCAAACAAATCAAATTTTGCTAAAGGATTTATAAACTCTTGGATGACTACATTACTTGATCCATACCATTTAAATTTCATCCAACAAATTGAAATTTGGTTAGAGAAAATAGACCATAAGAAATTTATTTAAATTTCAATATAAATTTAAATTCTTAATTCTTATAACAAACTTAAATTTTGTTAAAGAATATTGATCATAAAGTTCTTTTCTTAATCCTTTTAACAAATTATAGATTATTAAAGGACTATGAGAGAAATTTTATTATATATAAAAGAAAAAAATTCAATCCTCCTAAAAGTCATAGAATATCATCATACATAAAAATATAATTCATTTTAGAAATCTTGTATATAAATAATTAACAATTCAATTAAACTTACTCTTTGATCAAAAGATTGGATTTAATCAACAAGAATTTTTTTTTTCTTTTGAATGTGCCGAAACCCAAAGAGCAAAAAGGGAGAAAGAAATATCTGAAATTTTCTTTGTGTTTTACTTGAAGTTTAAAATGGTGATTGAACCAAAGGGCTTAGGGATTAATAGTCACTTAAGACCATGATAATAATTGTGCCATAATACACAATTATGAGAGGAGTTACAAGACTCATCCCATGCTGCACAACCGGCCACCCCCTCACATCCCCTATTTCTATTTTTTAATTAATTAATTAAGTAATTATTGTATTATTGTTAAAATAGAAAAGAAACGTCACGCGATAACATCGTACGCGATAACTCGTTACCGTTAAAATTTAACTCACTTTATTTCTTGTAATTATCTATGTAAAATAATATAATTTAATAATACATATTTATTTTATTTTATTATATTATTTTCGTAAACCCGATAAATTACGGGGTATTACAGACTACCCCCCTTAAAAGAAGTTACACCCTCATAACTTGCATGACAACGAAAAACGCAGGGCACACACACACACTATCTTAACACGACACTTGTAAAGGGGCAAGACTATAAGTCAAAGAGATTACACCTTCGCAAAAAATTCGCGCAAAATTCCTATTGCCTTCTACCCCCCTTAGGATGTTACGTCATCGTAACAATATTGAACTGAAAGAGATGAGGGTACTTTGCTCGCATAGAGTCCTCCATTTCCTATGTAGCCGCTTCATGTTCGTGATTTGACCACAAGAATTTTACCATAGATATATCTTTCCGTCGTGTACTACGGACCTTCTTGTCCAAGATTCTAACCGGTTGCTCAGGGTAAGACAATGATGTATCCAAATCTAAAGGTTCGGGATCTTAGACATGAGAGGCTGCGGCATGATATCACTTAAGCTGCGACACATAAAATACGTCCTGTACCTTTTAGAAGGAGTTTGGAAGGCTAACCGATATGCCACCATACCCACACGTTCCAAAATTTCATATGGTCCTATCAATCGAGGGCTCAAATTTCCACAAGGACCAAAACGCACTACTCCGCGCATGGGTGACAAGCGAAGTAATACCCGTGCGCCCTCGATGAACTCTTCTGGTCGTCGCTTTAAATCAGCGTAAGACTTCTGACGATCCTGTTCCGCTTTGAAACGATCCCTTATCAACCTCACTTTCTCAGTCATTTGGAACAACAATTCAAGCCCCAAGGTCACAGCTTCGGTGAAATCATCCCAATAAACTGGACTACGATAACGACGCCCATATAAATCCTCGAATGGAGCCATCTGTATCGATGCCTGATAACTGTTGTTGTAAGAAAATTCAACCAGGTCCAAATGTTCATCCCACGACCCTTGCCATGGCAATAGCGCGTAACATATCTTCTAGTATCTTATTTTGTCCATTCCGTCTGCCCATCCATCTACGGATGGAAAGACGTACTATAAAGCAACGTAGTGCCTATTGCCTGTTGCAAGGTTTGCCAAAATTGTGACAAATACCGTGTATCTCTGTCGAACACAATAGTACAGGGCACACCGTGAAATCGCACGACATACTTAATGTAAGCTTGAGCTAATTGTTCCATCTCCCAACGACAGTTCATAGGGATGAAATGTGCTGATTTAGTCAAACGCTCCACTATGACCCATAACGTATCATTTCCTGCCTTCGTCCGGAATAAACCCACAATAAAATCCATAGAGATATCATCCCACTTCCATACCGGTATCTCCAAATGTTGCAGTAAACCTCCTGGTCTTTTATGCTCACTTATAACCTTTTGACAAGTCAAACAGCGCGAGACATAATCCGCAATATCTTTCTTCATCCTATACCACCAAAACATTAGCTTAAGGTCTTGATACATTTTGTCACCGCCCGGATGGACTGAAAATTTCGTACAATGGGCCTCATCCAAGATACGTTCCTTCAAAGATTGTTCCCCTGTCGGCAAACACCAGCGACCATTGAACCTCAAGCTCCCATCTTCATGAACAAAGAATCCCTCCGCTTTTCTTTCCGGAGCTTGTTCCTTCAACTTCAATAGTTTCGGGTCTTTATCTTGGGAATTTAAAATTTCTTCAAAGAACGAAGGTCAAATAGACAAAGCATTCAGACATCCTTGTAATTCACCCTTACTCACCACTTCCAAATTCATCCTCACAAAATCCCGATGCAACTCTTCAACTCTGTCCAAGGCGGACAACGAGTGTTTGGACTTCCTACTCAACACATCGACTAGTAAATTTGCTCGTCCCTCATGATATATGAACTCCAAATCATAATCTGTCATCAACTCTAGCCATCGACGTTGTCACATGTTTAAGTCAGGCTGAGTATAGAGATACTTCAAACTCTGATGATCAATGTAGATCCTACAATTAACGCCATACAAGTAATGCCTCCATATTTTGAGAGTAAACACTATAGCAGCTAACTCCAAATCATGAGTAGGATAATTAACTTCATGTACTTTCAGTTGTCGTGATGCGTAAGCAATCACCTTATGATCCTACATCAGTACACAACACAATCCTTTCTTCGATGCGTCACTGTAAACAGTATAATCCAGCTTTGGGTCAGGTAGAGTAAGAACAGGGGCCGTAGTTAACCTTTCCTTCAAAGTCACGAAGGCCTATTCACACTTGTCAGTCCACTCAAACTTCTTGTCTTTCTTCATAAACTAAGTCATAGGCAGAGCAATACACGAGAAATCCTGGACAAAACGACGGTAATACCCAGCCAAGCCCAAGAAACTTCGTACTTAGGTGACATTCTTTGGTGACGATCAACTTCGAACTGTCTCTATTTTTTCCGGATCAACCGAAACGCCCTCGTTAGAAACAAAATTTCCCAAATATGAGACCTTTTCCAACCAAAAGTCACACTTCGACAATTTCGCGTACAACTTATTTTCTAGCAGGGTTTGTAGGACTAAACGTAGATGTTTCTCATGATCATCCCGGTCTTTCGAATAGACCAATATGTCATCAATAAAGACTACCACGAGCTTATCCAAATAAGCACTAAATACTTGATTCATCAAACACATGAATGCAGCTGGAGCATTTGTTAATCCAAAAGGCATCACAGTCAACTCATAATGCCCATAACGTGTTCTAAAAGCTATTTTATATATATCCCCTTCAGCTATTCTAAGTTGGTGATAACCTGATCTTAAATCAATTTTTGAAAAGATTCCAGCTTCTCTCAATTGATCGAATAAATCGTCGATGCGGGGTAACGGGTACTTGTTCTTAATGGCCACCTTATTTAGTTCCCTATAATCAATATATAATCTCAAACTGCCATCCTTCTTTCTTACAAAAAGAACTGGAACCCCCCAAGGAGAAACACTAGGTCGGATATAACCCTTGTCCAACAATTCCTCAAGTTGAGACTTTAATTCTTCCATCTCCTTCGGAACCATGCGATAAGGGGCCTTAGAAATTGGTCCCGTCCCAGGCACCAAGTCTATTGTGAAATCAATTTTCCGTTGAGGTGGCATGCTGGGAATTTCATCAGGGAAAACATCTATAAATTCATTCACCACCGCAATATTCTTAGAATCCTCCTCCTTCTTCCCCGCTTGGCTGATATGACATAAGTACACAGGGTGTCCTTGCCTCATGAGTCTTTGCAATTCTAAGGTCGACACCAAATTTGTTCTGGGTCATTTTTGAAATTTCCGATATCTAACCTTTTCCCCTTTTGGTCCTTTTAGAGACACCCTCTGCTCCCTACATTCTATAGTGGCTTTATATTTTCCTAACCAGTCCATCCCCAAAATTACCTCTAAGCCTTCCATATCTAACACATACAATTCACTAGGAAAAATGACCTTCCCTATTCTTAAGGGTACTTCCTTATACAATCTATCACAATTGTACAACCTTCCCGATGGAATAGCCACTGTATAAGAAACTTTTTCAAATGTTCCTAAATTCAACTCCTCTACTTTACTCTTTGCGAGAAATTAACATGTTGCACCCAAGTCAAAAAGTACGTTAACAGCTACAGAAAGAATGGTGAACGTACCTGTAACTACATTCGTTGCTTGGTCAGCTTCCCTTGCACTGACCGCAGTTACCCCTCCACCAAACGGCTGTGCATTTATTCCTTCCACTTGATTACCCCCACGTTGTATACCTGACCATTTGATCCGGTTTCCATCCACCCGGCCTTATCCCCCACTAATAGGTCGCTGAAACCTCTGAGCAGTGTTTCCATGATTACCATTTACGTAATTCAAATTCTACTGCCAGTGCTGCCCACCCGACAGTTGACTCCCACTCCCTTCTTGATGTAGCATTCATACTCCCTATGTCCCTTCTTCTGGCAAAAATTACATTCAACCAAATTCCCATCACAATCCTTTCCAGGATGGTTTCCCCTGCATCTCCTACAGAAATATTTCCTTTCATTGCCATCTCGGTCGAGTAATGGCTTAGCAGGCTTCGCGTCTCCCCTAAACCCAGAATTTGTACTAGACCTACTTCCCTGAAAATTTCCGAAAGTTCTAGTTTCTTCTAGTAAAAGTCCGAGGAACTTCCTGATGTCTGGCCTGCAATCTCCTTCCTCTTCTCAGGGGCCTTACCCTTCTCTTTTTCCTTCTCCTTCCTTAGAATGTTCCCTATTTGAGACGCACGCTTGTACATCTGTTCCAGGGTGTTATAGCGGTCGCTCTCAATATGTTTTTGAATTTCATATGACAATCCTAGTTCAAAACGTTGCATCTTTTTCTCCTCAGTGGGAACATCTTCAGGACAGTACTGAATATATTTCATAAATTTTCGATAATATCCATCAACAGTCATGTCTCCCATTTCCAAACGAGCAAACTCGTTTGACTTATATTTTCTCACGTGTAAAGGGTAAAATTTCTCTCGCATATCTCTTTTAAACAAATCCCAATTAAGGACTCCTTCATCTTGTTCTAGTAACCCAGATCTACTATTTGTCCACCAATAGTCGGCTTCACCAACCAAATAAAATGCAGCATGGTTGACCTTCAAATTCTTCTGGGCACTCAACCACATCAAAAAGTTTATCAAATTCCCTTAACCAGAGCTCGAGTTCCGATGGTTCCCCTTTACCATTGAAAGTCGAGGGTTTGCTCTGACTGATCCTTTTACTAATCACAGAGGCTAATTCTGACACAGATCTCTACCGTGGAGTGCCTACTTCCGCAAGTGCTCTTACTAAATTCCTTAGTGTACGGTTAGCACCGGTTCTAGACAGTCTTTTCCTAGAAATCAGAGGCATCTTCATCTTCCCCAGAATCAGAACTGGAACCTGAAGATGCTCCTTCTGATTCACTGTCAATGCCCCAAGGGTAGTTTGTTGGTGCTTCCTCCCTTTCTCCTTCGCATCCTCCTCCTCTGACCACCTCCTGACAAACTCATCCACATAGCCATACAAACTTATCCCTGTGTAAGTTCTACTCCCCTCCTAGCCTCGGATAAATGATACAACCTATTTAGGTCCAACTCTAAGTCGTAACATACCCTTTCGGCTTTTGTTTTTACCATCAGCATCATTTCCCTATAATCCCGGATACTTTCACCATCCCTTATCCTGCAAATATCATCATTAGAGACTTCTCTCCAGACAGTCTTTGGGTTAAACATCGGCGTTTCCGTAGAGTCACTGGGGGTGTGCGGTTTTATAGGTGTTTTTCCCTTATTCATATTTCCTGATTCTACACGAAAGAACAAAAATAAAACATTACTTATGACCTACAACATACAACACAAACACATATCAACAAATTTACGTCCTAAGGACTACTTCCCAACTCTCTACTAAAGTTGTTTATTCCTTTATCATTTGAGAAATGTTGGCTCTGATACCAATTGTAACGGTCCAGTTTAAGTGACTCGAAAATTCATATGAAAATACAAATTCCGGTCCACTCCTTGGGCTCCAGAGAAAAGATCTCCTCTAGGATCGTCAGCGTTCCTTCGATAAAGAAATATATCTAAAACGGAAAACAGCACCAGCGTGAAAGAAAAATAAGTCAGCGGAAGCTCTTACGTACAACTCGAGAGCCTAAAGGCCTTTAGACAAACTAATTGAAATAAGCGGAAGCGAAAGGAAAACTACACTATCTCCTGTTACATAAGTAAAGAGTTTCTTTCTACTCATAACCTAATACAAAAAGATAATAGCATAGTCTTGATGATTACGGGTTCTAAATCGAGACCTCACTCCAGACCCCACCTGCAATCAACCTACTAGTCGTCGTATGACAACACACAGTAGGTTCCAAAGAAACAAACCAATACACGTCAGAGACTTCATACAAATATCAATCAGGTTGAACACAAGCAATATGTTTATCCTAGCATGCATAGGCTCTAATACATTCATTATTAGTTAATCCAAACTTGTAACGTTGCCTGTCCTATTCGGGTCATTCAAGTATAAATCATTCATTATTAGATAATTCCAACTTGTAACGTTGCCCGTCCTGTTCGGGTCGTCCAAGTATAAACCAATCCTTTTGGTGGAATACACTTGGGAGAGCTAATCCCAAGGCAACCACCGACCTAAGACGTTGCCCGTCCAGTTCGGGTCGTCAAAGGCTAAAGTATGCATACCCCCATGGTGACCGTAATGATCCAAAACTGTCATGGGAACAATAATTGTAATAATCCATACCAATACGTTAACCCCTTTGGATAACATAATCCAACCAAACATTAACTCCTTTGGGTGACAAACACATAAATTCTCAATTTCCAATTAATTTCTTTCAAATTATTTGAAGTTTCTAATCCTTATGTGATTTGCAATGCCTCAAGTAGAAATGAAACAACACCACTTGCACAACCACATAAACAGTATGGTCTAAGCGTGTACCTTTAAGCGCTGCAAACAACAATGTTCAAGCACGACAGAATTTTCACCCTCTTATGAATCGAGGTCCTAAATAACACACACACAAAACGATCACGTATTAGGACGTGTTTACACATTTAATCCACTCCATACTCTAAAATATCACTAAGACTTGATAATTTTTAATTGTTTACATCCAATTCCCAATGGTTCCAAATTTCAAATTCTGACCAGAAACTTTAAGGGCCATTTCGGACAGATTAGAAAATTCAAATGAAAAATCCAACTTCGCCATTGCGTTCGGAACGCGTCAATTATCTTGGGTACTAAATTTCATAATTTCTAACATCCAATTACTATATATATTTAATTTCATTATTATTATTATTATTTTATATATACATTATCAACCCTTTTTAAATCTCATGACCAAAATAACTCTAGCAAGGTCACATTCACAAAATCCTTCAAGTGACTTACAATTTCATAAATTATGATAACAAAATTAAATACTTAATTCTCTTAAGAAATTAAATTTTGTAGACAATTACAAAACCAATTCACCCTTTTAAATCAAGACATATATATATATATATATATATATATATATATATATATATATATATATATGTGTATATATATATATATATGTGTATATATATATATATATATATATATGTGTATATATATATATATATGTGTATATATATATATATATATGTATATATATATATATGTATATATATATATATGTATATATATATATATATATATATATATATATATATATATATATATATATATATATATATATATATATATATATATATATATGTATATATATATATATATGTATATATATATATATATATATATATATATATATATATATATATGTATATATATATATATATATATATGTATATATATATATATAGGTATATATGTATATATATATATATATGTATATATATATATATATATATATATATATATATATATATATATATATATATATATATATATATATATATGTATATATATATATATATATATATATATATATGTATATATATATATATATATAGGTATATATGTATATATATATATATATATGTATATATATATATATATATATATATATATATATATATATATATATATATATATATGTATATATATATATATATGTATATATATATATATATATATGTATATATATGTATATATATATATATATATATATATATATATATATATATATATATATATATATATATATATATATATATATATATATATATATATATATATATATATATATATATATATATATATATATATATATATATATATATATATATATATATATATATATATATATATATATATATATATATATATATATATATATATATATATATATAATATATATATATATATATATAGATATATATATATATATATATATATATATATATATATATATATATATATATATATATATATATATATATATATATATATATATATATATATATATATATATATATATATATATATATATATATATATATATATATATATATATATATATATATATATATATATAGCACAATCCTTCAAACAAATCAAATTTTGCTAAAGGATTTATAAACTCTTAGATGACTACATTACTTGATCCATACCATTTAAATTTCATCTAACAAATTGAAATTTTGTTAGAGAAAATAGACCATAAGAAATTTATTTAAATTTCAATATAACTTTAAATTCTTAATTCTTATAACAAACCGAAATTTCGTTAAAGAATAATGATCATGAAGTTCTTTTTTAATCCTTTTAACAAATTATAGTTTATTAAAGGATTATTAGAGAAACTTTTTTATATATAAAAGAAAAATATTTAATCCTCCTAAAAGTCATAGGATATCATCATACATAAAAATATAATTCATTTTAGAAATCTCTTATATAAAATCTATAATAAACAATTCAATTAAACTTACCCTTTGATCAACAGATTGGATTGAATCAACAAGAATTTTTTTTTTCTTTTGAATGTGCCGAAACCCAAAGAGCAAAAAGGGAAAAGAAATTTCTGAAATTTTCTTTGTGTTTTACTTTAAGTTTAAAATGGTGATGGAATCAAAGGGCTTAGGGATTAATAGTCACTTAAGACCATGATAATAATTGTGCCTTAATACACAATTATGTGAGGAGTTACAAGACACCTCCCATGCTCCACAACCGGCCACCCCCTCACATCCCCTTTTCTTTTTTTTTAATTAATAAATTAAGTAATGACTGTATTATTGTTAAAATAGAAAAGAAACGTCACGCGATAACATCATACGCGATAAAACTTGTTACCGTTAAAATTTAGCTCACTTTATTTCTTGTAATTACCTATGTAAAATAATATAATTTAATAACACATATTTATTTTTTTTATATTATTTTCTTAAACCCGATAAATTACGGGGTGTTACATTGGGCCACTAAAAGTTCTTCTTAAGATCCTTGTACATCTTATCACCACCAGGATGTATTGAGTACGGGAATTATGGGCTTTAGTCATAATCTTAGTTTTAAGCTATTCGTCATGCGGTATGCACCATCTTCCTTTATACTTCATTACGCCATTTTCATCACTTTCGAACTCAGGTGCTTGACCATCCTCCTTAAATTTCTTCAATTTAGTTAACCAGTTATATGTAACTTGCTTCACTCTAATTTCCTAAAAAATATCGGATTCAATCGTCATTCCATTCAATTGAGTACCCACTTATCCATACCTTTTTTTTCCAATTTTCAAATAAAAGATCGGTGTTTTTCAATTAATAGCATAATTTTTTGGGGTTTTGAATAAAAAATTTTCTAACATATATATGAAATTCATACCTTTAATATCAAAATCTTGCCTTTTCTTGATTAAATTTTAAGTAATTGGAAGATGGAGGAAGTAGTTTGTAGAAGAAAAAGGAAGTGTGAGTAATAATGTGAATGAATTAAAGGTAATTGGTTTAATTTATAGTAGGTAACTGAGGTTAGTTATAAGATTTTGAGGGAGAAGTGGGAAGTAATTTGTTAATGGGGAGTTTTTTTTTTGATTTTTTTTAAATTTCTGAAATTTGTTTTTATAGATTTATTATCACTATTTTATTTTATTATTATTATTATTATTATTATTATTATTATTATTATTATTATTATTATTATTATTTAAAAAAAATGGATGTTACAAATACGCAGTAGTCTGAGTCTCCAGAGACTGAGAACGGTGGCATAGCTGTAACATTTCACCAACGTTAATGCTCCTGCTGGTGAAGTACCCCTTTTTATGCAGCTCCGAAATTGGCTCCCCAAAGAAATCGACCAGGCCAAGCTTCCAGTCACCATCAACAGGTTCAGCAAGAAGTGAACCGTTAATGCCAACTTCTAAAATGCGTTGCACGTCGTGCAACATTATGGTCATCTTCCCACATGGCATGTGGAAGATGTTGGTATCAGGCTGCCACCTCTCCACAAAGGCCGTAATAAGAGCACTATCAATGTGATGTTGCATTATGTACGGTAGACGACCTAGAGGAGTGGCAGATAACACCCCGTACAGCTCATCAAACATGTCCTGCAGTCTAATGATCGCCTCCAACGTCCTTTTCCTAGGGCGACAATCCAAAATTGGAGGCGTGCGCTCCGATCCCTCAAATATAACCTTCACTACGTGCCCACTGTAGCTGGGTATTAAATTGGTGTCAACAGGGCCCCCAGGCTGGGGTGATGTGATCTACCAGTCCATGTCCGCGGACTGTGAGCGCCTCCTCCCCCGTGGAGCCGCATCCTCAACCTGGCTGACTCTTGCGTGATCAGAAGTGCCCACCGTGCCATGCCCTCTAATCTTAAATTGATCGGCATGCCCTCTGACGAGTGTCCAATCAGCAGGATGACCGACAGACTCATCCTGACCGACAAACTCTTTCCGACTGACAGACTCATTGTAATCAGTATCATCATCACCTGAGCCGAACATATTACTACGCAGGCTAGTCTGGCGCTCAAAACGACTACGTACATGGTCTAGGGTACTCGAACGTTGGGCCTGACTATGTCTGGCCGCCTATTCTTGTCTGGCTCACCTTGCAGAACCCGTAACCTCCCTCTCATGGGGATCCCCTCTCAGTAAACTTGGCCTAGAACTATTGCCGCTCAATAAACCTCTAAAAAATCCTTTTCCTTTTCCCTAATTTTCAGCCATTTACTATAATTTTCATATTTTAATAAACTATTAATAAAAAATTAAAAGCATAAAAAATACATTAAGTTATATTCATTTTAATTACACTTACAATATTAATTTGATAAAAATTTAAGTAAATTTAATAAACACTTAAAATCATATAAATTATTAACAACTAAAATAATTCACACATATAAACAAATAAATAATTATTATATTAATAAATAATTAAACAACTAAAATTTAATTAACAACTAAAATAAAATTTTATTAACAATTATTATATTAAAAAATAATTAACAACTAAATTTTAATTAATATATTATTATTATATTAAAAAATAATTAAACATTTAAATAAATTATTTAAAATCAAAACAAATTATTATAATAATATTATCATAATATAATAATATATTAAAATAAAATGATTTATTACAATATTTATTAAATAATAATAACTTAAAAATTAAATTAAATAAACAAAAACAATTTGAAAAAAAAAAGAAATTTATGAGTCGCACAAAAAGTGCGTGTAACACCCGAATTTCCTCCCGTCCTTTACAGTTTTGGTTTCGTTAAGGGGTTGAAAATTCGTAATACCCCTGAATTTCCGACCCCTTAAAGAAACCAAAACCATAAAGGACGGGAGGAAACGCGGGTGTTACAGTGCGACTAAATCTAGGTGGAGTCGCACAAAAAGTGCATCTGAACCTAGGAGTCGCACAAAAAGTGCGACTGTTCCTAGGTTTAGTCGCACTTTTTGTGTGACTCCTCTTAGGTTCAGTCGCACTTTTTGTGTGACTCGTAATTTTTTTTCTTTTTTCTTTTTTCTTTTCTTTTTTTTATTTTGAATTACATTAAAATAAAAATTACCTCGAGTTTTTGTTAACGACTCCTCCTAGGTTCAATTGCACTTTAGCTCCGATTAATTTTATGTGTAAATTTTGTGTTTTGTGAAGTAATAAAAGTGTTATTGAGTGAGCTTGAAGTGTTTTATAGAAGTTTTAAAATTTTTAAGTCCAAGGGCATTTTTGTCATTTTATTAAATTAATTTAAAATAGAGATGGCAATAAAATGGAAAGGGTGGCGAAAAATAAGAACTGGAAATATGAATGGTTTTATCAGGGTTGTTGGCCTCTTAAGTTTTGATGATGACTTCACTTTTAAATAAACAAACATGTTTTAGAGATTGTCTTGTAGGTAAATATCCGATTTTGTTAAAATCGTTGATGAAGCCTATGACTTGGTTCGTGGAAGTTGTACGTGTCTTAGAATATCCAAGAAGTTAGATAAATGCTTAGGACGTTAAAAGTAGACAGGCGGTCTACTGTTCCCAAAGTTGACAATCTGACAGAAGTTGTAGATGGAGACAGTACACTATTCCCACGTCGCAGGTCTGAAGAATACATCGGCTGGAAAATTGCAAATAATTTATTTTCTGTTTTAAGTTGATGTAACGATTAAGAGTTAAATTAATTGCTTAGTTAATTAATAAATTGGTTTGCAAAACTATTTTTAGGTTGTCTAAAAATGGCCTAAGACTTATTCTTTTTGAAAAAGATCTCCTTTTAATTAGGATTTTTGTTTTAACTCCTATGCTATTTTTAGCTTGAAGGAACCGTTTTCCACTTTGAGCACATGATAGCCGGAAGTCTATTTTTGGCATTCCACAATCATTTTCTTTTGAGAACGTGTAGGATAGTGGTAGATATGTCCAAGGTAACTACCGGCTGTTCCCACTATAAATAGGAGGAACTATGCTCAAACCGAAAGAGCATCCGAGAGTGTCCATAAAGGGAGATCTATTAAGAAAAATATTTTCAGCTATCTAATGCCAATTAATTTATTATATTTTTCTTAAAGCAATTATTTAATTTTTATCTTCTTGAGAATTTGGTTTTGTAAGGGTATTTGTGTGTTTTGTTGTAACTAGACTTAAGGCAAGTCTAGGGGAATAGAGAAGCTTCAATAGAAGCGTGAGAAGAGAAAGAGAAGGAGAAAGAGAAGAGAAAGAGAAATAAGCCTAGAATAGAGAAGCTTCAAGTGAAGCAAATTATTTTATGTGATTGTAATTGATTGCCTAAAACATAGTGAGAATTTTGAAATCCCGGGGGTCGCGGTTTTTCCTTCTTATTAGGCCAAGAAGGTTTCCACGTAAAATCGTTGTCTCCTTTTATCTTTTTCATTTTAACTTTAAGTTTTATTTTATTGTGATAATTCCGCAAAATTAGAGGCAAAAATCTTAAACTTAATACACAACAATTCACCCCCTCCCCCCTCTTGTTGCATTCGATCATCTATTTGCATTTCTACAATTGGTATCAGAGCCTTGTTCCTCATTTAATCAGGAAACCCTGAGAGCAGTATCCTTTTCCTTGGCAAGATGTTGAAGATGAACGAACGCATGGAAGAAGGGTACTCTATGCAAAAGCCACCCATGTTCGATGGGAAATTCTATACCTACTGGAAAAATAGGATGGAAATCTTCATAAAGGCCGAAAATTACCAAGTGTGGAGAGTAATTGAAATTGGAGACTTTGAGGTGACAACCATCAACTCCAATAATGAGTCAATTCCAAAACCAATCACTGAATACGAAAAAGAAGACTTTTGTTAGATGGAGATGAACGCTCTTGCTATCAAACTACTTCACTGTGGTATCGGGCCAAATGAACATAATCGTATTATGGGTTGTAAAACTGCAAAGCAGATTTGGGACCTGCTGGAAGTTACTCATGAAGGCACTAGTGAAGTGAAGCGCTCCAAGATTGACCTACTGATGTCCAGATATGAAAGATTCGTAATGGAACCTAGAGAAAACATCCAAGAGATGTTCACCAGGTTCACGAATATAACCAACGAACTTGTGTCACTTGGTAAGATCATTCCCATTGATGAACAAGTCAGGAAAGTACTTAGGAGGTCTTCCTCAAGACGAACGCTGGAGATCTAAGGTTACAGCCATCCAGGAATCAAAAGATTTAACCAAGTTTAATTTGGACGAGCTGGCTGGTTCCCTCATGACTCACGAGTTGCATTTGGAAACAGCTGACAGTACCCCAAATAAAGGGTTGGCTCTAGCAGCAAATGATCATGAAGAATCAGAAACTGATGAGGAGGAGACTGCTATGTTAGCAAGAAAATTCAAAAAATTCTTCAAAAATAGCAGATATGGAAATTAAAGACATAACAAAGAAAGAGGAACTGCTAACACGAAGACAAATTTTGAATGCATCTGTGTCTCATGGCATCTCATCACAGCAAGGATGAAGAGTCTATGGAAAAAGAGGTAATGTCTTCTAACTCATTTCCTAAATACCTATTTAAATTCAGCAAGAATAAATTAATTAATTTGCTCTTGGAGACTCAAGAGAAATTAGATGAACAGAATACTAAGAATCTTCAAATTAAGGAAAACCTTAACTCAAGCAAAGATCATGTTTCCTACCTAAATTCATTTAGGATCGATGTGCAAAGTAGATTTTTTAATTTGTTAGATCAAAATACAATGCTGAGAGAAACATTGGAGAAAATGAAACAAGTATTCATTATTCTTCATATTGAAATAAATCAATACAAATTACTAGGACTAAGAAGGACGTTAATGAAATATCCACTCACGCGTTTAGCACAGAATTTCAAAAAATGAAATTAAAATTAGAATCCTGTGAACAAGAGAATAAATATCTGAAAGATAAAGGCAAAAGGAAAATCAATGAAGTTCCCAAGTGGTAACTAGATGCTAAAACAAAGAGTAAAAAAGGCCTAGGTTATGTTAAGAATAATAGGAAGAAAAAGGTCTATGTAGATCTCCCCAGTAGTAAAATCTGTTCCTTTTGTGGCAAAACTGGACACCCTGAAAAATCAATGTGTTAAAAGGGAACAGCATACCAAAGCAAATAAAAATTATGTCGAACACATATGGATTAAGAAATGTGATTCAAGTATTATCGACAGGGAACCCAAGGATGACTGGGTTCCTGAACCTAACCATTAATTTGCTTTGCAAGTTCAAGTGAGGGGGAACAACTCATGGTATCTCGACAGTGGGTGTTCCAAGCACATGACGGGTGAAAAATCTAAATTTCTCTCACTTGAAGCCTATGATGGGGGAACAGTAACCTTCGGTGACAATATGAAGGGTGAGATAATCGCCAAAGGAAAGGTTGGAAGGTCGTGTTCCCATGCCATTGACAATGTATTTTTAGTCGAGAATTTAAAACACAATCTGCTAAGTATTTCTCAATTTGTGATAAAGGTAACTCTGTTAAGTTTACTTCTGAACGATGCATAATTTCTAGGAACGACACAGGAGATACTGTGCTCGAGGGAATCAGAAAAGGGAACACTTATGTAGTGGACTTGGACACTGTTCCCAAAACCAGTCTAACATGTTTAAGTGTTATAGAAGAAGACCCACTACTTGGCATAAGCCTCTAGGTCATGCTAGTTATACATTGATTAATACATTAAGATCAAAAGACCTAGTTAGAGGACTACCAGCTATAAAATTCCTTAAAGAAGAAACTTGCGATCCTTGTGCCAAAAGAAAACAAGTGAGGTCATCTTTTAAATCAAAGAATATGGTGACTACCTCTAGACCGCTAGAATTAATTCATATGGATCAATGTGGACGTATGAGAATACAGAGCCGTAGGGCCAAAAAATATGTATTTGTCATTGTTGATGATTATAGTAGATTCACTTGGACTTTGTTTTTAGTAAGCAAAGATGAAGCCTTTGATGAATTTGTTACCTTTGCAAACAAAATACAAAAATCTACCAATAATCAAATAATTCACATAAGGTCTGATCATGGAAAAGAATTTGAAAATTCAAATTTTACAATGTATTGCAATGAACATGGAATTAATCACAATTTTTCCGCACCTAGAACACCACAACAAAATAGAGTGGTAGAAAGGAAAAATAGAACTTTAGAAGAAATGGCCAGAACCATGTTGATTGCTAGCGGTCTACCTAGAAATTTATGGGCTGAGGCCGTTAATACTGCTTGTTATATTATGAATCGTGTGTTAATAAGACCAATCTCTTCAAAAACACCCTATGAATTACTCAAAAGTGTTAAACCAAACATTTCCTATTTTCGTATATTTGGATGCAAATGTTTTGTTCATGTTAATGGAAAACGAAGTATAGGCAAGCTTGATGAAAGAAGCGATGAAGCAGTATTACTTGGCTACTCATCACATAGTAAAGCTTACATGGTATATAATAAAAGAACAATGAGTGTAGAAGAGTCAGCTCATATCATTTTTGATGAAACTAACTTTTCAACAAGTGGACAGGATATAAACCATGTTAAAATAGGTCTTGCTCATCTAGAAGACGATAATGAAGAAACAAAAATGCTAGATGAAGGAACAACAGGCGAACAGCTAATCCCAAAAGAGGCTGAAAGGAGCGATAATAATCAGGAACAGACAGTACTTCAGAAACAGCAGACTGTCCCCAATCCAGCTGTTCCCACAGACGAGCAAGCAGATCCAGAAGCTGAACAGAACAATAATCAAGCAGATGAAACAGAACATGCTTCTGTTCCCACAAGAGAATTTGTGCCTAAGCCTTGGAAATATCAAAGTTACCACCCTCTTGATTTGATTATTAGTGATATCAATAAGGGAACGCAAACCAAATCCCAAATTAGAAACTTTTGTGCACACTTTGCGTTCCTATCATCACTTGAACCTAAAAACCACGAGGAAGCTCTAAAAGATTCCGAGTGGATAGTAGCCATGCAAGATGAATTGAATGAATTCGAAAGAAACAAAGTATGGCACTTGGAGCCCAAACCAAAACACAAAAAGGTAATTGGTTTAAAATGGGTATTTTGGAACAAATTAGATGAGCACGGAATAATTGTAAGAAACAAAGCAAGGCTCGTGGTCAAAGGGTACAACCAACAAGAAGGTATTGATTACACCGAGACTTTTGCTCTGGTAGCAAGGTTAGAGGCTATTAGAATTTTAATTTCTTTTGCTGCTTTCATGAACTTTAAATTATATCAAATGGATGTAAAATGTGCTTTTTTAAATGGCTTTCTTGATGAAGAAGTTTTTGTTGAACAACCCCCAAGTTTTGAAAATACCTCTTGTCCTGATCACGTCTACAAGCTTGATATAGCTTTATATGGCTTGAAGCAAGCTCCTAGGCAATGGTATGAAAGACTGTCAAAGTTTTTGATTCAAAATAACTTTATTAGAAGAAAAATTGACAAAACCTTATTCTTTAAGAATAAAGGTTATGATATTTTGGTTGATCAAATTTATGTTGATGATATTATTATTGGTGCCACTAATGATTTGTTATGTAAAGAATTTGCCAATCTTATGGGCACAGAATTTGAAATGAGCATGATGGGAGAATTAAATTTCTTCCTTGGTTTACCAATTAAACAAACTGAAAATGGTATTTTTATCCATCAACAAAAATACATAAAAGAACTTCTTAACAAGTATGGACTAAACAACGCTAAGACAAACCACACACCCATGGCTACAAATGTTAGATTAGATGAAGACTTAAATGGGATTAATGTAGATCAAACAATGTATCGAGGCATGATTGGTTCTTTATTATATCTAATAGCTAGTAGACCTGATATTTCCTTTAGTGTTGGTTTATGTGCTAGATTTCAATCTAACCCCAAAGAGTCACATTTTACAGCAGTAAAAAGGATTTTGAGATATTTAAAGGGAACAGATGACTTGTCCCTATTTTACCCTAAAAGTGACGTCTATGATTTGAAAGGTTATAGTGATGCAGATTATGCTGGAGATCTTGTAAACAGAAAAAGTACGTCAGGTATGGTACAATTTCTTGGCTCATGTTTAATGTCATGGTGTTCAAAGAAACAAAACACCGTTGCATTATCAACTGCTGAAGCTGAATATGTAGCAGCAACTGCTTGTTGTTCCCAAATGCTTTGGATAAAACAACAGCTAAGAGATTTTGGTATTAAATTTGAATGTGTTCCTATTTATTGTGATAATACCAGTGCCATATGCAAATCTAAAGATCCAGTGCATCATTCAAGGGTTAAACATATACATATAAGACATCACTTTCTTAAGGACAATGTAGAAAACAAAAATATAATAGTCAAGCATGTTAACACTAATGAACAAGTTACAGATATCATGACCAAACCGCTTCCGAGAAAACAATATGAAAAGATGAGATTGGAACTTGGTATGATCAAGCTCCACTAAAGTTGATAGCAAAAATTCTGCATGAAGCATCATGAAATTGAAAAGGTGAAATCAACCACAAAATCTTGATTGAAAATCAATTATTGAAGGGATCAAGTATACTATTAATAAAGTACGTACTATGAATGTTTTCCTGATTGCATATTTTGAATTGATCAGACCAAAGCAGCATGTGTTCATTATTTACTTTAGATAATATGATAATATCATTTTTCAAGTTTCATATTTTTTATTTTTTTTATTTTTTTTATTTTTTTTATGGTCAACTCAAATTATTTGAAAAATGGGAATTGGTTTATTTGGATACGTCCCAACTCTTCATCAACCACTGGATTTCAATTGAAATGATTAAATGCATTAAAGTATGGAACCTTTAGATAACCGTCCTTTCACCCATTTATTAAAACCCTTCCTCACGTCACACCTCCTACACCTTCTCACTTCTCTCAAGCAACCGTCACTCATCATCTTCCTTCTCTCAAAGCATTTCAAAATCAAAATGAAAACTCCTAAATCTTCAAACTCTAGCAAGAAAATCCCAAAAGCCGGTAAAATTTCTCAACCACAACCTCTCAAAGTCGTTCATCCTCCACCTCTGCTTGATGCTGCACCATCCTCATCTACTGAAACTCAAAGTGAAAACCCAATACCCTCATCTATGCATGCCAAAAACAAACGCCACATCACCACACCAAAAGGTGGTTCATCATCCAGAACAGCCAAACGTTCGAAGCTTGCTAATCCCAATAGTACCGAAG
The DNA here is from genome assembly GCF_026212465.1 of Amaranthus tricolor. NCBI lineage: Eukaryota > Viridiplantae > Streptophyta > Magnoliopsida > Caryophyllales > Amaranthaceae > Amaranthus > Amaranthus tricolor. The sequence continues at coordinate 15,590,396 of NC_080060.1, read as the reverse complement.
AGATTTCCAAGGAAATGTCTGTAGGATTTGGCTTAGACAAGTACTGGTATGATTCTACTCCCTTCCCACAACTTCACGCCATATTGGCAAATCAAAATTGGGAAATACTAATGTCTGATTTCTGTTGCAACCGTATATTTCCAAACCTTATGCGTGAATATATTTCAAACTTTGCTATTGATAATGGAGTATGTTCCAGCACTGTTAGGGCAATAAAAATAGAATTTAACAGTTTGATGTTGGGGGAATGGTTTAATGTCCCTGCTGTTGGTTTTGATACTTATTATGTTGGCTCGAAAATAGTATTCTCTGGCATTAATAAACGAACGATTCTGAAATTCTTAGGGGTTGAGCAAAAGAAAGGGAAGATTAGTCACAACGTTTTGTCTCCTCTGCATAAATTATTGTATAACATTGCACGCAGATTCATCTTACCAAGAAATTCCAAACGTAGTGAAGTGAGTTTGCGTGATGCCACCTTAATTTATTGCAAGGAAAATCATATTAAAGTAAACTTTCCTTCGTTGATGATATCTCATTTGTCGGATTGCATTAAAAAGAAGAGCTTTGTTGGATATGGGGGTTGTTGACATGGATTTTCAATAAATTTAGTGTACCTCTAGATGACTTGCAGTTCCCTATGGGTCCTAACATGAAAATAGGTGCCAAAAGCTTACATAACTTGCACCTAAAACTGAATGATGAAGGGATTTTGATGCATGATTTGGAGGAGGTTGTTGAAGTTGAATCAGAAGAAGAAAGGGTTGAGGAAGAAAAGGAAAAATCAAGTAAGGAGGATAAGGAGCAGGAGCCTGTCCCCGCTGCGAACACTGAAAAAGCAGGAAAATGGGAACAGGGAGAAGCAGCAAATAAGGGGGAAACAAAAGAACAAGAGGAAGCCTTGAAAGATAATGATAATCACAATCTCTGCAGTGACTCTAGTGATGAGGAGATTGTGATAGCACTTAGGAAGAAGGCTGATTTAATTCGGAGGAAAAGTTAGCTTCTAAGCATAAGGCTGCTATGGTTGATGAAATCACATCTGACACCATCTCTGAGCCTACAACAAATGCACCTCCTTCTCCCAAGACAACCACTCCACCACAACAACAAGTTCCATCACCACCACAACAAGTTCCATCACCACCACAATCACCTGTCCAGTTTACACCACCACCATTTCAATCACACACTTCACAAGGTACTGGTTGTGCTAATTTTGATTCTGTTCCTGCAGCTTCTTCAGATCCCATACTATCCACGCTCCAAGACCTCCAGTCTCAATTTATTGCTTTTCAAGATGAAACTCGCGTCTCACTGGCCTCAATTGTTGATCAGCTCATCCAGATGGAAAACCGTCTTGGTGCAAAGTTGGACACAGTTGAAGTGCAGACCGAGTTCATAGATGAAGATGAGACTGCTCCTTGATTCCTCTTCCTACGTTTTTAATGATTTATTGGCCCTAATATCTATCAAACAATTTGACTTTTGTTTTTGTACCATCTGGGGTAAAAAATTGTATTTCTTTTGTTGAACTGCTGCTACAATTTCTTTCTTGGTCTGTGATATTAATCATGTGCATATTTGGTTTGCTTTTTATGGTGCTTGCTTTCATTTACCGTGTCTTATTTTCCCCAATGACAAATCTATATGGTTTGTGTTGTGGTTTGATTCTTCCTATTTCTTTTTGATTGATGACAAAAGGGGGAAGATATGCACAAACTTAAGAGGAGCTGTGAATACACAGGCTCCATATCTTGATTGATTTATATTGTTATATTGCTCCAATATTGGAAGTTAATATGCATAATTGTGATTATGAATTTATTATCTGATTGCTAGCTTAAAATCATCTGTGTTGTTAAGTTTATGAATACATTGATTAAGTGTTGTTCTGAATGTTGTTCTGAATGTGTTTTCTTCAAAGCTGTTATTTTTTATAATACTTAAGGATTTGTGTTAATTTGGATTTGTGCTAATTTAACTATTTTTTTGGAAAAATTATTTGAAAACATATTTGATATTATGTTTTTAATATAGAGTAAATTGTTTTATGCATGCTTGGTAAATTATATTGTAACGAGTTGATTTGCTAAGTTATTTAGAGTTGCTTTAATCTCTAGTATGCTCTAAAAATTTTATTTTACTCTATTTTACTTAAGTTTGTTTATAAGTTTGTCTTCATCAAAAAGGGGGAATTTGTTGGCCTCTTAAGTTTTGATGAACTTCACTTTTAAATAAACAAACATGTTTTAGAGATTGTCTTGTAGGTAAATATCCAATTTTGTTAAAATCGTTGATGAAGCCTATGACTTGGTTCGTGGAAGTTGTACGTGTCTTAGAATATCCAAGAAGTTAGATAAATGCTTAGGAAGTTAAAAGTAGACAGGCGGTCTACTGTTTCCAAAGTTGACAATCTGACAGAAGTTGTAGATGGAGACTATACACTGTTCCCACGTCGCAGGTCTGAAGAAAACATCAGCTGGAAAATTGCAAATAATTTATTTTCTGTTTTAAGTTGATGTAACAGTTAAGAGTTAAATTAATTGCTTAGTTAATTAATAAATTTGTTGGCAAAACTATTTTTAGGTTGTTAAAAAATAGCCTAAGACTTATTCTTTTTGAAAAAGATCTCCTTTTAATTAGGATTTTTTGTTTTAACTCCTATGCTATTTTTAGCTTGAAGGAGCCGTTTTCCACTTTGAGCAAATGATAGCCGGAAGTCTATTTTTGGCATTCCACTATCTTTTTCTTTTGAGAACGTGTAGGATAGTGGTAGATATGTCTAAGGTAACTGCCGGCTGTTCCCACTATAAATAGGAGGAACTATGCTCAAACCGAAAGAGCATCCGAGAGTGTCCATAAAGGGAAATAGGAACTATGCCAATTAATTTATTATATTTTTTTTAACGCAATTATTTAATTTTTATCCTTTTCAGAATTTGGCCTTGTAAGGGTATTTGTGTGTTTTATTATAACTAGACTTAAGGGAAGTCTAGGGGAATAGAGAAGCTTCAATAGAAGCGTGAGAAGAGAAAGAGAAGAAGAAAGAGAAAAGAAAGAGAAATAGGCCTAGAATAGAGAAGCTTCAAGTGAAGCAAATTGTTTTATGTGATTGTAATTGATTGCCTAAAACATAGTGAGAATTTTGAAATCACGGGGGGTCGTGGTTTTTCCTTCTTATGCCAAGAAGGTTTCCACGTAAAATCGTTGTCTCCTTTTATCTTTTTCATTTTAAGTTTGAGTTTTATTTTATTGTGATAATTCCGCAAAATTAGAGGCAAAAATCTTAAACTTAATACACAACAATTCACCCCGCCTTCTTGTTGCATTCGATTATCTATTTGCATTTCTACAAGAGTTTAATGACCAATTAAGTTGTGTCATCTGAATTGGGATTTGGAGTAGTTTTTCCTAGGAGTGTGTTTTACTGATAGAAGGCCGTTAGATATTCATGTCAACATTATCTTAACATTATTTTAGGGTTATATTATTTGTGGTCACGATTATTATTGTGTTGTTGTCCTTTTATATTTTGAAATGTGAATCTCGTCCTTAAGAAATTTTATTTAATTATTTCTCTAATTGAGCACGAGGCTGAAAAATTTGGTAAGCAAAATGATTCGATAAGTATTGATTATGATTATAAATTTAAAATTTGAATATTTAAAGAGAGTGGAACTGGCTAGTCGCTTGAAACACACGACTGAACCGCAAAGGAGTTCTACAAAACATAATGAAAAGAGTGGCGACATTTAAGAAGCGAGTTATATTAATAGGAACTGTAACTATTAAACGTTAGGTTACTTGCTTAGTTTTTTTTACTAGTTGGTGATGCTCTAAGAAATTTTGTTTTTTTGAATTTAATTGTAGATTACAATGTTAATCTTTAGTGGTTGTGCGTATTACAGCCTTGATGTTTTTTTTTTTTGTGAATCACAACCTCTATAGTTCAATTTTGACCACAATTCAAGCAAGGTGCCCCGATCCGTACAAAATGACCAGTTGACCAGCGTTTTTACTTTTGACTTTTTCTATTTCCATTGAATTAACTGACGTTGGTTAACATTTAACCCAAGCAACTGCCAACCTACTCTACCCATCTTCCTTTAAAAACCTCTTCTCCCTTTCGTCACTGTGTTGGCATCAAAGACAACCATTTTTATGGGCTTCATTGTTGAAGAAGGTAAAATTTTCTTTTTTCTTCTATTTTGTACATTAATTAACTGCAATTCAGGTTAGAAAAATTCATACGGTTTTGTTCTTCCTTAAAAACCCTAAATTTCGATTTGAAACTTCGAACCCTAATTTCAGCTTTCGCAGATGTCAATTTGTTCTTTGAGCCATGAGAAGTGAAAGTCTACAATAGGTATGATGTCACTGTTCAACGTGGGCGGACTACTAAAATTCCTGGTCGAAGGTTTGTTGCTTGCCCTGACTACATTGTGCACAGCAATACCAGGGGTTGCAACTATTTCCAGTGGGTGGATAACGACATGATTTATTGGTAGAAAGATTTGATCTTGAAGCTAATGGAAGAAAAGAGTAAGCTTCAAGGGAGGTTGAAATTTTCCAAAGAAATTCAGAATTGGCGAACAACAAGATTCGAAAAAAAACATTTGATAGAATCATGATGAAGATGTTTTACGCACAGAGGGTTTGAAGATGTGGATTGATTATGAACTGTATTATTGTAGTTATTGTTGTTAGTTGGCTAATTAGTTACTTTATTTAGGAATGGTGATTGAATAGCACTATAATGTATGCAATGTTTTGCGTAATCGAAAACGTTTTATGTATGTGTTTTTGTATAATCGAAAGTTTAAATTTGGTTGCAATTTTCACATTTACTTCCAAATTGTTCCATCCATGATTCATAATATATCCTCATAACACAAATTGTTACATACATAATAATACATCCAACTTAACTGTTTTAAGCACATATTAGCAAATTTGTCATTAATAAAACATGAATCACTCAATTCATGGACAGTTGAAAAATACATACATCCTTACTATTAGAAAGTACATAAAAATACATCCATCCCAACGTTCCATCCAAAAAAACATACATAATTCCTACTTAGTTACATACATATACTAAGCAAGTACTTATACTCTACATTAGCCTTTACAAACAAACAGGTATCGGGCTATCTGGATAGTCTTTGTCATTTACAACAGTTGATGCTTGAGAGAAATTTGATGCTGAAGCTTGAGACAAATTAGTGCTAGCCTGCAAATTAAATAGCATCCATTAAATAGTCTGCATATGTACAATATAAAGATGTTTTACCTATGTGGAAGTTTGATTTTTAAGCATCTTAGCTCTTGTTTTTTTCAACAAAAAGGTTATCCTCCATAAGCCTTCCCCCTTTTTCTTTTGATTCAGGCCCTGGTGTTGGTGTAGTAGCTTTGCAATTCGTTTTGTTGTGACCAACTTCCATGCACACAAAGCATTTGGTTTTCTTACAAACCTCCTTCCCAACCTTTTCAGCTCCCAGTTTTTACTTCTTTGTGTTTTTCTTCTTCTCACTAGGTTCAAGTCTTCTCTTCTTCCTTGATGGTCTGCCAAGTAGCTTCTTTTATGGTGGTGGATCAAGTTGAGTGTGTTTGTTAGGTCCCAATCTGATGGTCCAGGAATAGGCTTAATGATAGGTGCATATGCCTTTGCATATGTAGCGTTGTTGTAATATTCATGCACAAACTCCTCAGGATTTCCCCTACTCTCCATTATTGTAGTGTAAGCATGATGGCAAGGAATTCCAGTAAGCTGCCACCTGTAACATGTGCAAGACTTCTCCACTAAGTCAAATAGGCATGTGTTCTTTATAGTCTACTTCAAAAAGGGTGCTGCTTGCAACCCTAACAACACAGCCTTTGTATGCTTCAGTGGCCCAATCAAATTGCTTTTTTACATAAGGCAAAAGCCCACGCTGCAATGCCAACACACCCTCTCTCTTGCTGTGATGCCTTTGCATTATATACCTACGCATCCATTCCATGTGTGTTAAGATTGGCTTATCCCTAGCATGTTTTAAAACGTGGTTGAAAGACTCGCACATGTTATTCAGTAACATTCACAACAGCCCATGCTAAGGGGTACATATTATTTTTTCCATCCTTACCCACAGCTGTTAGACAAATACCAGGGTACACACCAGTCAAATGACAACCATCTAGTCCTATAATTGGTTTACAATCTGCTAAAAACCCATCCAAAATAGGCTTCAAATACATAAACATCTTTTGGAACAGAGGTCTTTCAAGACCTGTCACTACCCCAACCAACGCAATGCTACCTAGATTGTATTTCAAAACAGTTGTTGCATACTCATAAACCTTTTAGTACTGCTCGGCACCATCATCATAAAGCATAATTTTGGCTTTAGCCCTAGCATACCAGTATTTATGATAACCCATAACAATCCCATAACCTTCCTTCACTATATTCTGAAGGCCATTGACTAAATCCCACTCTGAATATCTTTTCCAAACCTCAAGATACCCACAAAAAGAAATTTGCTAGTAATCTTCCTAGTATGATGCTTACTCCTACATTGATGTTCTAACCTACATATCTTTATCTGCATTGTTTGGTCTTCCCTCAATTTGCCTGCATAAATGTAAAAATGACAAGTCTACTTGTCACATGTACACCTACTTCTCACAAAATATTTCTTATTCCATGGACACTTATCACATCTATCCACACAAATAGCATCAAATGTTGTACGAGTAAAGAAAAAAAATCATACTTATTCTCTACAGCATGTTGAACTGCTACTCTTAAAATCTCAACATTTGGAAATACCAATCTAGTCTTTAAATTAATCTTCCTACTAAAATCAGTTTCAGGGTTAAAAAGTGGATACCTTCTTCCTCCTTTCTCTAATTTTTCTGACAGTAGCTCATCAGAAGCATAATCTTGATCCTCATCATAGAAACTTTCTTTCCAACATCCTTCAACATGGGAAAACCACCCATCAGCTGCAGCCCTATTAATATCATCTAAAACAGTTTCTCCAGCATTTTCAGAGAACTAAGCTACACTATACTATCATCAAAGTCATCTATCTACTTTAGAATCATTATACTATCTATGTGTTGTGCTGGGTTAGATGTAGGTGGTGAAGTTGGTGTAGGGGTTGTGTAGGGTGGTGTTGGATCAATGCATGGTGGTGTGGGTTCAATACAGGGTGGTTGAAGATCAACAGCTGGTGAAGGTGGAGTTGGTGTTGGGGGAGAAGAAAGGGGAGTTGGAATAGTAGTTGATGGTGTTGGAATGCGTGAAGGTGGTGTTGACTTCCTTTTTAGAGGTGTAGCACCTCTCCTTGCAGCATGCTTCACTCTTAATATAGTCTTAGGTTCAGGTGGTGGAGGAGGAGGTGGTTTGAATGTAGGTGGTGGTGTTTGGGTCTTCTTCCTTTTGACGGGGAGTTTTTGTCTAGGGATTGAATGAGAATTCAGTGGATTGGGTTTAGATCTAGATGGTGGTTGAGAGACAGTAAGTGGGGGAATATTTAATACCTCCAATACCTCACAATCAGGTATGGGGTATTGTGTAGAGTGATTACTATAAGGTGGACTATTCACATGTGGTCTACTCGGAGAATCAATGTAAGATGTGGTCAAATTCCTAGGGCTTCTCCTAAGAAGATACTTATCTTTGGTGGTTCCCTTTTGTGGGCTCCCTTCCTCCATCACCACTTATAAATTAATAAAATCAGTGTCAACATCCAAAGTACCTAAAAAGATTCTATTTCATCTTTTATTAGTCTCTTTCCCTCTTTGATACTTTTACCTTCCTCTTTATAGTATAGTTTGAAGGGTATTTTCAAGCCTAATGTTCTTCTCACAATACCATAAACATATGTGAAGCAATAATCAACTATAGGTGCAACTATTCCAGTGTGCACAAACCCATAAACATAACTAACACTATCTCCTTCTTTAACGAACTTACCCCCATGAAATGCTCTTAATTTAACTGAATTATTAGAAAGTGTCATCTGTAATGGCAAAATTCAACAACTGATAGTGCTAATCTTCAGGAACCCTAAATATTCTAAGTGCATAATAGAACTTCAAAATTAAGAAATTACAAACCAAATAACTCTAAATGTCGACATTATAGCATAATCAAACACCAAAAACCAAAATTCAGTTAATGAAACAAGAAGGAAAGAAGAAGTTACCTTTCTTGAAGCTCAGCAATGGCGGATGAATGCCCACTGTTGAACTTTTCGAAAAGCTTGATGTTGATGGTGATGGAACAGGGAGGGGTAAATGGGGGGGGGGGGGGAATTCAATATGAGGCAGTAAAATAATATTGTTCGTAGGTTGGTAGTTGCTTGGGTTAAATGTTAACCCACATCAGTTAATACAATGAAAATAGAAAACGTCAAAGGTAAAAATGCTGATCAACCGCTTATTTTGTACAGAAGCGGTCACCTGGCCTAAATAGTGGTAAAAAAATGAACTACGGAGGCTTTAATTCGCATAGAAAAAAAAATAAGGCAATAATTCGCAAAAACAACTAAACATTAATACTGTAATTCGCAATTAATTCGTGTTTATAAGCTTATTTTAAAGTAAAAAAAAGCTATTCTTAAAAATTTCATCGTGGTGTTTTTTTAAAAAAAAAAATTAAAGATTTAGTTTTCTATTAAAAAATCTCACATTTCTCTTGATTTTCTTTTAGAAGACATCCTTCATTTTATGACCTAAAGAACCAATTAACTCAAATAATAATATTTTTAAAAAAAAAGGAAACTAAATTTAACAAACCTATGATCAACACCTATATAATCTTCATCTTCTTTAATCTTTTACTTTTCATATACATGTTTTCTCTCTCAAGCAATGAATTCTCAACAAATTCTTAGTAGGTATTCTTCTAATTGTTCAAATTCTATAAAATCTAGCAGAGTTAAATGTCTACATCAATTGTAGGCTTAGCTCCGGATTGCAAGAGGACGTCTAAAATATGGTGAAACATTCTAAATCAGATATTTCCTTAACCCTCAAGCAAATAAATACAAGCATTAAAATACTAGATACTCACTTCAATTCAAAAAAATTATTTCATTTACGTAAAATCAGTATTTTATGTAAAATCTATAAGTTGAAACATAATAAAGTAAAATTTTATTTAATTCGTTTAAATTTAAATTTTATTAATATTAATTTTTAATAATTTTTAAAACATACACAATTAAAAATATTTAAAATCGAAATAATTAAATCAGATAAATTGTGAAAAACAAATATGACAACAACAAGAACAGAAGCAAATTTAAGCATTTAGACAACAACAAGAACAATAACAGGAGCAAGGATTTACAACAACAAGAACAACAAGATTATATTCGATTTTTTACAACAAGAATAAGCAACAAGAACAACAACAAGATTTTTTACAAGAACAGAAGATGAACAGAAACATAATTATATTCGATGAACAGCAACAAGAACAGCAACAAAATTCGAAGTTGGTTCAAAATAAAAATAAGGTAATTAATTTAGGTTTTTTTTAGATATTTATCACACGTACAGTAGATGAACAGAAGCAACAAGAACATTTACAAGAACAGAAGCAACAAGAACAGCAACAAAACAGAAACAACAAGTAGGTTTATGAAAATTCGAAGTTTGATGATGAACAAGAACAGAAGCAAGGATTTTCCTTCAAAACACAAGTTTGATGATGTACAGTAGATGAACAGAAAGCAACAAGAACAGCAACAAGTTTGTGAAGATGAACAGCAACAAGTTTTTGAAGATGAACAGCAACAAGAATGATGAATAACAGCAAATGAATAACAGCGTTTGTGAAAATGAAGATGAACACAAGAAACGAACACAAATGATCTTGATGCTTAATCTTATACGTTTGTGAAGATGTAGAAGAGGAACGAAGCAAATGAAGATGAAGATGAAGATGAAGTGTTTTTTCAATGAAGAACAACTATATAACGTATTTGGGAAGATATGCGAATAAAAAAGAAACTGGCGGGTTTTAACAAAATAAATTTTTATCCAACGGTCATTTGCTGCGGTTCATAACAAAACCGGAGCAATTAATCTAATTTTGAAGAGTTATTTGCTGCGGTTGTGGAAAAACCGGAGCAATTAATCAACTTTGAAGAAGTATTTGCTGCGGTTGGACAAAAACTGGAGCAATTAGTGCATGATGCTAGGTTATTTGCTGCGGTCAAAGGGTTAACCGCAGCAATTAGAGTATATATTTTTTTTCTAATACATTTTCCTATTTTTTGCTGCTAATACACAAAAACCGCAGAAAATAATGAGCAGCAAATACATTTTTTTCCACTAGTGATTAGTTACCTCCTGAATTCGGTGAGAACGTAGCCTCTAAAACTTTTAAGTTTGGTGGCTATAGTAGTGGAAAAAACCTTATTTGCTACTTGTCATTTGTTGCGGTTTTCCTTAGACACAACATTAAATAGCAAAAAGAATTTATAAAAAAAAACAATTAATTGCTGCAGTTTTAAGGTGTGACCCTAGATTGGTGGCAAAAGAAACATTTTTTGGGTTTATTGTAGCTAAAAATCTTTCTTTTTATATCTCAGGTACCAGCTCAGAGGAGCTCAAAGAACAGGAAGACAGGAGAGACAAAGACCAAACCTATACAATCAATCACTAAGAATCACACGAGAGATTTGGTTGTGCGCAAGATTTTACAAGCTATAGAAGTAAATGGCTAGCAAAAGCAAGAAAGACAATATAAATTCAACAAGACAATGCTAAGCCACACATTTTAGATGATGATGATTTAGTGTTTAGGGAGGCAGAAACATTATATGGGTTTGGGTTTCATTTAGTCCAACAACCCCTAATTCTCTAAAGATGAATGCCTTGGACTTAGGGTTTTTTAAGTCTATACAAGCTGATCGGGACTTTACGTCCTTCACTAGTAATACCGCACGTGCACGGCGTAGCGTAGTACGTCGACAAGTACGGGTCGAATCCACAAGGAGTGAGGGTTAAGTAAATAATTTCTCGATCGATTAGTGTGCTCGAAAACATATAATATGATGTTTGGAGATAGAAATAATTAAAACAAGAAATTTAAAGTACTTAATGAAAATAAAGCATAAAAGTAAATAAGGATACAATGAACTAAAAGCAAGGGTAAAATGATTAATAAACTAAGAGGCATAGGCTAGGCTTTCTCACCAAAGTAGTGTTCACTAAACATTAACCTAAGGTCATGGATATTTTGTTATGGGAAAGAACGTATCATAAGTACTAATGTTCTCTCTCGAGCAACAAAAGCTTCCTAAACATACTCAACTACCTATTCTCATGGAGCTAAGCATAATCTAAGGCATGAAGCACACATTCAACATTTCCAATCAAAGCATCTACCTATTCTCATGGAGATGTCTTAACTTTTAAGCATTGACTATCGTTAGAAATCAAATCTCGCCCTCAATTCAATGACACTACAATATGATAGCAAAATCCATCTTAAACCATAAACAACACAACCAAGCCAAAGGTAAACAAAGCAATTCAAACTACATACATGGTGATCATACCTAGCCTAAGCCAAAACAAGCTACTCACTCATACTCATATTGAAATTGTAGATTGCAAAGAAGCCAAGAATCATAGATGAATAAACTAAACTAGAGTAGCCTAAAGAGATAAGTGCAATATAAGTTGAAGAACTACATGGATGAATATATCAAACCAAAGGAAAACAATCAAAGATAACAATATAAGAAAGGATAGAAGTTACTCTTTTGAGTTCAATCTAAGGATGAAGAAGATGAAGTGATGATTCAAAGTAATACCTTCCAAAAGCTTCAATAATAGTACATCAATGGTTGAAGAATTTCAAGTTGCAAAATATTACAATAAAGGATGAAGTTAAGATTGTATTTGGAAAATGAAAATACTTAATTGAGTTGAAAGGGAAATTATGCTAACGCTAATTCTTAATTGAAATGAAAACAAAGCTATGAAGAATACATGGAAATTACTCGAAATGAAAGGTGAAAACTCAGAAGATAGCTCCATCTTCCTCTTCTCTATTTATAGGTTTCAAAAAATAAATGGGAGGGGGGGGAGGGGTGGTGGTTTCATGATTGCTCCACCACCCCTAGGTTGTAGGAAGGGGGGGTGCCACCCCTAATGGATAGGGTAGGGTGGCTGGCAGTCTTGGCAACAGAAATTAGAAGAAAAAAATGTAATTGAACCTCGAATGATACTTTAAAAAGATCGAAAAAGCTGATGCCACCCCTTTCGCTCGACTCGAGCGAATCCCCCTCGACCAGTCGAGCCATCATTAGGTCCAACATCAGAAACTTCAATAATTAGATAGAATCTGAAATTTGGCTCCGCTCGACTCAAGCCATCTTACTCGACTAGTCGAGCTGATGTCCTATATTCCTGAATTGAATACTGCTGATGATCAGAAGCTTTGGAAGTTTGAAGCACTTCGCTCCACCAGAGCCAACTTTGCTCGACCGGTCGAGCTAACTTCAGAAATGTAATACTCAGCTTCTGACTCGAGCAATGTTCCTGGACTGCTCGAGCTACCTTGGCTCGAGCCCATTCTGGTTGAGTAGGTCGACTTTGCCTTCTTTTTGGCTTGTTCTTGTAGTTTGGCTCATGAAGTTTCACTTCTTTGAGCCTTCGGTGTTTAGGTGAGCAATGTATGCAACCAAAGGGGCTAGTTTGTGCTCGGTGTTGATGCTTAGATCCTGAAATGAAATTAAATACCAAAGTAACAAAACAAACGTAAAATCCAATAAACCAATGCGATAATATGTAGATTCCTCACGCTAAACAAGGCACTTATAGGGGTAAAAAATAAAGATAAAACGTAGCTAACAAAATCCCCCTAGCCAGACCTTTGCTTGTCCTCAAGCAAGCATTGCAATATCATAAAGAGAAAAGATCGAGATCCAACATAGATGCATATGAATGATCTAACAACAACTATAATCATGAATGCACAAGCCACAATTTTTCAGAAGATGTATGATAGATTAGCAAGCTATGATTATCAATTCTAAAAAGTTAAAAGTGAGTTCTTGTTCTACAATTTATTGTCAAAACAAGTTGTCAAGCAATGACCTTACCATACTGAGTCTAAGACTCCCAAACCAATCACAATGGGTATAAGTGGACCTCACCTTTGGATATTTTAGCTAAGATGAACAACCATACTCAAGTGTTTAAAGTTACGCTCATTCCCTCATCCTATGGCTCAAACTGATGTGAGCCTCTAAATAGAGATGTGTCAATGTTTCGCACCTCGGTACTCGAGGACTTAAAGGCTAAGACTTCACCAGAAGTAGGTGGATCGACCTAAAAGAGGTGAACTGGAAAAGGTTAGAGTAAGATGAAATGTAGAAAGGGTAGGCTTACAAAAAGAGGTAGCATAACTAGCTAGTTAACCCGAACAAACCAAAATGACCCATGGTTTCACACAACTTGGCATTTATTAACTACTAATATTTTTCTATATAATTTTTTTTGTCTTCTTTTTCTTTTTTTTCCTTTTTATTTTTTTTTCTTTTTTTTGATGATATAAAAACAAAGATGATATAAAAACAAACACTACATTACCAAAAGCGGGAAGTAAAATCAAAGGACTCTTAGAGTCGTACAATACCAACTAAATTTATACAACTGTGTCTAAATCAGAATATCACCATGATATACGCAAGTGGTGACCTCAAGAAAATATAAAAAGACAAATCCAAGTTAAAAACTCAAGCCAAGTGTGATAAACCAACAACCAACATACCATCAACTAAACAAACTAGTATGCTAAAGAATTAGGGATGAAGGTGAAAGAAGGTGAAAGTGAAGGGATACAAAAGAAAATTGAATGCTCGAATAAGATATGAAAGAAAGTGGGGTATAATGTAGGTTAACAAGAGGGTAAGAAAGAAAGAGAATAAGCTCGATCCAAACTAGCAACTAGATCCATATAATAACCAACTCCTTTAAGTCATGCCTAGTACGCTACAAATCCACAATCTCATTAATTTACGTGAATGCATGGTAGGGGCTCAATAAATACTAACGGGTTCCAAATATGTCGACAAATACCCAAAGACGGTGCCACAAACCAAATCAATGTTCAACTATTTGTTTTGAAACCTCAAGTTCACAGGATTGCAAATAAAAAAATTTAGAAGAAGTAATCTAAACTTGCCAAGGTATCATACATAGATTAAAAATATAGCCCAAAATGAAATCAAGGTATAGCTACTGAAGAACAAAAATGTGCATGAATGTGATTCAAGGCATCAAAAACATAATTAAATTAAGAAAATAGAAAGCTAAATTAGCAAAGTAATAAAACAGAAAAAAAAAATCAATAAAAGCATGCATATATACACAAGAAGAACCTAAGGAGACCATAAACACAACACCTCCCCCAAGGCGAACTGAGCAGTGTCCTCAATGCGACAAAAGCGATTTTAAAAAGGTGCGAGGACTCTAGTCGTCACTCTTATATCCCTCTTCATCCTCTTCATCTCCCTCATCATTATCTTCCTCATCATTATCTCCCTCTTCCTGTGCTCCAAGACCAAAAGATGTACTAGCGCCCCCTTGGAACCATAAACATAAACCAAAGTCACCTAGTGGCGGTGTGTACCACGATGGATGCACATGATCCGGGGTGATATGCCCTTGCTGGTAATGATGGTCATATATCGGATATTGGCTTTGCTGGTAATCAACCATGAATTAGTCGATACGGCTTTGTTGCGCCTTTATCCGGTCAAACCGCTGATCAAAGCCATCCATACGCAGATGTAAGCGCTGTAAACAGGCCAGGACGGGATTAGGGCCAGTATGATGGGGTAAAGGTGGGAGTGGTGGTGCTGCATGAGAATTGCCACCAAACTCGAAGGTAAAGGATGGGCCTCCTTGCTCAAACATAGGTGAGGGGTAACGTTCCTCGTGTGTAGAAGAAGAGCCACCCCGTCTCTGACGGCGGTACTGGTTGTGGAAAGCCTGTGGTGGTGGCCTTTCCACTGCTAGAAGGTCAGGTACCCGCCCTTCTGGTCCAAAGAGATATGTGGGACGGTTGGGAAGAACTTGGGTGGGAAGAAGGATACCTATTTGTCGGTCATGAAGCTTCCACCATGTTTGACCATTTGAAAGCTCTAGCCATTTAGATTGAACTAGGTGGGTCATGTTGATGGTGGTGGCATCTCTAGGTAGTACCTCTTCTCCTCTCCAACCAAAATGCATAGCAATTTGGGTGATGAGTTCACCAAACTGTGTCGGTGTTCGAACAGTATTAGGTTGATTAATGGTATGGCGGAATGTGTGGACTAGAAGTCTAGCTAAGTTAAAGGTAAAACCCCATTCAGGGCGGAGGAATGAGCCTAAAATAATCATATCGTTACTATTGGCCTTATTAGACTCAAATTTGGCCATGATGGTGAAAGCCATAAACTTGAGCCAAATCCTGATAACAGGATGATGGACCTTTTTCAGAACTAAATTTTGTAGGTTGGTCAAGTGTTCTCCTGATATTTACGGCTAAATTTGGGAAGGGTGCTGTTCATATTCTAATCCTCCCCCCATGTCGTTCAGACCCAATAAATCAGCAAGCTCAGTCGTAGTGAGCTGCCGCTCAATTCCATCTATCCTAAATAAAATGAGGTTTCCCCATAGTCATCTTGTGTTATGGTCAAGGAACTCAAAAATTCAAGGACTAACTCAGGGTATGTTTCTCTATGCATATTGAATATAAAACCCATGCCTATTGCTCTAAAGAAATGCATAACATACTCAAAAAAATCCTAGGTTTCTAAGAACATTAGCACAAATAAACCTAATAGGAATGATAGGTCTTTCTTTGAGATTTCAAAACTTATCTCGTTGATCTTCATTCCTAAAAATTATGCTGGGGGTAGTCCTCGTCGGGTTCAACTCTTTGTGGTGATGGAGTCCTTTCTCCCCTCTTTTGCCTCCTTGGTGCCATAGCTTGTTTTGGTTGATGAATTTCCTAAAACAAAGATTCAACAAGCAAAGAACACAAAATCTCTACTAAAAAGCAAAGATAAATTAGAAGAAAGCAAATAAAAACTCAAATCTTGAATAATTTAACAACTTTTACCTCAATCCTACAAACCCTAATTTGGATGGATATTGATAAGAATGGAGCAATGTGGATGTAATTGATGAATTTGAAGAGTGAAATTTTTTGGTTGATGAATAAATGTAGAAGAATTGAAGGATTTTAGGGCTTAGGTTTTGAGTTTTTAGTGAGAGAAAGTGGGAGGAAGTGATATGCTCGAGTGAGAAATGAAGGTTTAGTCGAGCAAAACAGATTTTAAACGTGAATTCTGTCAGAATCTGCATCTCGCTAGACCTGTCGAGCGAAGTACAGGTTTCGTTTTTTATGTTATGTTTTGCTGCTGATGCTTCTGGAAAAAATTAGGTTAGTTGCTCGAGTGGTCGTGCGAGCTATAGAAGGACTGCTCGACAGGTCGAGCAACTCCCTTGTTTCATTGTATGATGTCTGCTCATCGCTCGACCCAAGCCAACCTTGAGCCAACCTTGCTCGGTTGGTCGAGCGAAGTGTTTTTTCAGCTGATAATCATTTAGACCACCTGCAGTACAATGTTATATTTAAAATACCCCTTTCCTCGACCCTGCAGCATCAATTGTGCAGATTTCTCATTTTTATACATATAATGAACCTAACTATCAAATCCTGCATCCATCAACTTAGTACAAGTATGCTATATAAAATATGTTACATAATGAAAACAAAAACAATAAATAGACGTAAATAAACACAAATACATACTAGAGTTGGGTTTGCCTCCCAACAAGCGCTTGTTTAAGGTCGTTAGCTTGACCGTCGCGCTAAAGGCTCACCTGTGCGATAGTGTTCAACACGTTGACCATTCACTTTAAATGTTTCCCCTTTCGCATTCAACACCTCAATGGAACCATAGGGGAATACCCTCGTGATATTGAATGGACCCCCCCAACGTGACTTCAATTTCCCTGGAAATAACCTCAAACGGGAGTTGAATAGGAACACCAATTGTTCAACTTCAAAGCTCCTTCTAATAAGACCCTTGTCATGCCATCGATTGGTCTTGTCCTTGTATAGCCTTGAACTCTCATATGCATCCAAGCGTATCTCATCAAGTTCGTTGATATCTAACAACCTCTTCTCACCAGCACGCAGTAGATTATAATTAAGGGCTTTGATTGCCCAAAATGCTATATGTTCAAGCTCTACTGGTAGATGGCATGGCTTTCCATAGACTAACTAGTATGGTGTGGTTCCAATAGAGGTTTTGAATGTTGTTCTGTAGGCCCAAAGAGAGTCATCCAACTTGTTCGCCCAATATTTTTTTAACCTTGCAACCGTCTTCTCCAAAATGCTCTTGATCTCTCAGTTGCTGATTTCAGCTTGGCCACTAGTTTGCGGATGATAGCCTAGACGAATCTTATGATAAACCCCATATTTCTTTAATACACCTTCAAATCTCTTTTCCAAAAAATGTTCCCCTTCATCACTAATCAATACCCTCGGTGTGCCAAATGGCGGAAAAATGTGTTTCTTGAAGAACTTGGTAACCACGCATGCATCATTGGTAGGAGATGCAATAGCCTGTACCCATTTTGACACATAATCAACTGCCAGTAAGATATACCTATTCCCATAGGAGGATGGGAATGGTCCCATGAAATCCACCCCGCATACATCAAAAACTTCGATTTCAAAGATGTTGTTGATTTGCATTTCATTTCGTCTTGAAATATTCCCTGTTCTTTGACATCTGTCGCAGGATTTGACATAGGCATGTGTATCCTTAAACAGAGAAGGCCAATAAAAACCACAATGAAGAATTTTTGCAGAATTCTTGGAGGTACTAGCATGTCCTCCGTAGGGCAGATCGTGACAATGTGAGATAATAGAATGTACTTCTTCTTGTGGAACACACCTTCTAATTACACCATCAACATATAGTTTATACAGGAACGGGTCCTCCCAAAAATGTCTCTTGACATTACAGAAAAACTTTTTTTTCTGCTGAGATGAGTATCCATTAGGAATGATTCCACTTGCTAGATAATTAGCCAAATCAGTATACCATGGAACACTTGTCATGCTTACAGCTAAGAGACACTCATTTGGAAATGAATCATCAATTGGAGCTTTCAAACTTGCTCCACCATCATGAATCAGTCGGGATAAGTGGTCGGCAACAACATTCTCTGCACCCTTCTTATCCTTCACTTCTAAATCAAACTCTTGCAGTAGGAGAATCCACCGAATCAGGCGACGCTTAGCATCATTCTTTGCCATCAAGTACCTCAAAGTTGCATGATCAGTATGGACGATCACCTTTGAACCTAACAGGTAACGCCTAAATTTCTCTATGGCAAATACAACTGCCAAAAGCTCTTTCTCTGTTGTTGCATAATTCATCTGAGTTGGATCCAATGTCTTACTCGCATAATAGATGGCATGTAAATTTCCATCCTTCCTTTGACCCAAAACAGCCCCTACAGCATAGTTACTTGCATCGCACATGATTTCAAAGGGGATGTTCCAATTCGGTTGTTGGATAATAGGAGCAGAGATAAGAGCCTGTTTCAATCTGTTAAAAGCTTCAAGGCAATTGTTAGTAAATAGGAACGAGGCATCTTTGGAGAGGAGCTCTGTTAGAGGCCTAGCAATCTTAGAGAAATCCTTGATAAACCTCCGGTAAAAATCAGCGTGACCAAGGAAACTCCTTATTCCCTTAACATTAGAAGGAGGAGGTAAACGCTCTATGACCTCTACTTTCGCTTTATCTACCTCAATGCCCCTGTTGGAAATAACATGACCTAACACTACCCCCTGTTGTACCATAAAATGGCATTTTTCCCAGTTTAGGGTGCGGTTGGTCTCCTTACACCTATGGAGCACCTTTTTCGAGGTTGCTTAAGCATGCTTTGAAAGATATTCCATACACAGAAAAATCATCCATATATACTTTCATAAAATCCTCTATAAAATTAAAGAAAATGGCCATCATGCATCGTCGAAACGTGGCGAGGGCATTGCAGAGATTGAAGGGAATCCTTCGATATGCAAAGGTCCCATAGGGACAAGTAAAAGTGGTCTTAACCTGATCACCTGCTTGGATAGGGATCTAGAAAAATCCAGAGTATCCATCTAAATAGCAAAAATATGAATGGTTTGCCAAACGTTCCAACATCTGATCTATAAAAGATAAAGGGAAATGATCTTAACGGGTTCTTTTATTCAATTTTCTGTAATCTATGCACATTCTACAACCCGTAACTGTTCTAGTGGATACTGACTCACCCTTATTATTTTTTATAACAGTCATGCCACCCTTTTTGGGCACTACCTATACGTGGCTAACCCACCTACTATCAGAGATAGGGTAGATTAAGACGGCGTCAAGTAATTTCTAAACCTCTTTTCTCGCAATATCTTTCATAAAAGGATTTAGTCTCCTTTGAGGTTCTATAGATGTGGCATGATCATCATCAAGAAATATTCTATGCATGCAAAAAGATGGACTTATACGAGTGTTATCATCCATTGAATACCCTATGACACTCTTGAAGTTTCTAATCAATGCAATCAATTGGTCAAGTTAGGTATTATTTAATTCAGCATTAACAATTATTGGATGAGTTTTATTTTCTCCTAAATAAACATATAAAAAGGGAAGGGGTTTAAGATCTACCTGAGGAGGCGTCGATCTCTCCTATTTAACTATCATAGAAGCCTCCAAAACTGTCTCCATCGCTGGTTCCATATAGAAATCTAGTTCATCTAACAGCTTCCTCGAACTTGCGACCTCTGAGCACCTTCTATCCTCAACTTCTTCTAAGATTGACCTCAAAGGGTCATCATACTATGGATGCATAACCTCAACCCTTGCCACTTCTGCTCTGCACAATGATTCATTAGCGGGTCCTTTCATCATTGATGGAAGGTGAAATTCAACGTCCTCCCTAAGATGTTCTATGTAAGCTTGCCATTGAACATATCAAAAACAACCCGTGCAGTCTTTGAAAAATCTCTCCCAAGAATGATAGGTATGACATGATCTTCAAAAATATCCATAATCAAAAAATTACAAGGGACATAGAACTTTTTTATTTGAACTGGAAAATCTTCAACAACTCCAATTGGAAACCTTACTGATCTATCGGCTAGCTGCAAAGACATCCTTGTTGGCTTGATCTCCGCATAAAGATAGCGGCATGATACTCACACTAGCTCCCAAATCAGCAAGTGCTTTATTAACCAAAACTTCACCAAATTTGACTTGAATGGTGAAACTCCCGGGGTCAGCTTCTTTTTTCGGTACCGTGCACTCTAAGATAACGCTGCAATCTCCTCTTAGTGATTCTACGCCTGTTTTCGGCAGCTTCCTTTTGTTAGATAATACCTTCTTCAGAAATTTTGCATAAGAAGGCATCTCCTTGATAGCATCTATGAAGGAAATGTTTATTTCAAGCATACTCAGAACTTCTAAAAACTTCCCATAATTTTCTTCAAGCTTGCGACGCGCTAATCTCTGTGGGAAAGGAATATGAGGTACATATACATCAGTTGTGGGCTCCTTTCACTTCTCTGGGGCAGGTGCTAGTTGTTCCTCCTTTCCCCCTCATTAGGTGCTTCTTCCTCTACTACCACCTCTTCTTCTTCATTCTCAACAACAACCATGGGTGGAGGATTATTGGTGGTGCCACTTCTTAGTGTAACTGCATTTACATGCCTGGAGGGGTTTTTCTCGGTGTTTCTTGGCAGCTGTCCAGTGGGTTTGGAAAGATTGCTTAATTGCTACACCATGTGTGCCATCTGATTATTAATGATTTTGTTGTGTGCTTGAATCTGCTGGATGGCATTAGAAGTATCAGCATTAATCTTGGACTGAGTGGCAATGAAGTTCTCCATCATGGATTCCAAATTTGATTTTTGCGGTGAGTTTGGTAGTGGAGGTCTTTTAAACCCTGGAGGTTGGTTGTTATATATCGGTGGAGGTTGGTGATATGATGGTGGGTTCAATGATGCATTGGGATTTATATATAAAAATTTGGGATGATGCTTCCAACCTTCATTGTAAGTGGTTGAGTATGGGTTGAATGGTGGCTTTCCTTGGTTGTACACTGCATTAACTTGTTGGCTTGATAATGATTCCGCTGCTGCACACTCTGATGGGGAATGACCTTGGGTTCCACACACTTCACAAGCCTTTAGTTTGTTCGCTACACTTAATTGGTCCATCCTTCTTGACAATGCGTGGACAGAGTTTTGAATGGCAAGTAATGCATCCACTTCATATTTTCCACCTTTCTTAGTATTCCTTTTATCTCTCCAATGGAAGTTCGAGGAGATTTCCTTGATTATCTGCTTAGCTACCTCGGGGGTTTTGGCCATCAATGTTCCTCCAGTTGCAGCATCTACTGAAATCTGTATCTCGTCCCTAAGACCATTATAAAAATTCTGAATTAAGAGCCAGATTCCATGGTGCGGGCACTTCCTTTGTAACCCTTTATATCTTTCCCAAGCCTCGTATAATGCTTCACCATCTTCTTGAAGAAATGAGGTGATATCATATCATAGTTTAGCAGTTTTGACTGGTGAAAAGAATCGAGCAAGGAAAGCCTTAGATAATGCCTCCCAAGTGCGATACTTGTATGGCCCTTCAGATTTTATCTAATCTCTTGCCTCACCAAGGAGTGAGTAGGGGAAACAAATCAGCTTCATTTGTTCATCAGAAATCCCTTGATATTTCACAGTGCCACACTTGTTCACGAACTCATCTAGGTGGTCGTTTGGATTCTCCATCTCAGCGCCGACAAATTGATTCTGAGCAATGAATTGAAAGAAAGCTGGTTTGATCTCATAATTTGCGGTTGTGATGGTTGGCTGAACAATACTCGACCCTAGACTTCTATCAGGTATGGCATATTCCTGAAGGGATTTTGGGTGTTCTAGCGCCATTTTTCGTTGTTTCCTTCTTCTTCTTCTTCTTCCGTTTTCAGGATTTATAGGTACAAGATTTTCTTGTCCTTGAGACCTAGTTTGCGTACACTACACTCAAAAATCGGGGTCAAGTGCAAAGTGAAGAGAAAAATGAAAACAACACAAAATGATAAAGAACAATGAACTAACTAATCAAGAAAAACAATTAACGAAGTCGCCACTCCCCGGCAACGGCGCCAAAAAGTTGATCGGGAATGTATGTCCTTCAATAGTAATACCGCAAGTGCACGGCGTAGCGTAGTACGTCGGCAAGTACGGGTCGAATACACAAGGAGTGAAGGTTAAGTTAATAGTTTCTCGATCAATTAGTGTGTTCGAAAACGTACAATATGATGTTTGGAGATAGAAATAACTAAAACAAGCAATTAAAAATTACTTAATGAAAATAAAGCATAAAAATAAATAAGGATACAATGAACTGAAAGCAAGGATAAAATGATCAATAAACTAAGAGGCATATGCTAGGCTTTCTCACCAAACTAGTGTACACTAAATATTAACCTAAGGTCATGTATATTTTGTTATGGGGAAGAACGTATCATAAGTACTAATGTTCTCTCTCGAGCAACAAAAGCTTCCTAAACATACTCAACTACCTATTCTCATGGAGCTAAGCATAATCTAAGGCATGAAGCACACATTCAACATTTCCAATCAAAGCATCTACCTATTCTCATGAAGATGTCTTAACTTGTAAGCATTGACTATCGTTAGAAATCGACTCTCGCCCTCAATTCAACAACACTACAATGTGATAGCAAAATCCATCTTAAACCATAAACAACACAACCAAGCCAAAGGTAAAGAAAGCAATTCAAACTACATACATGGTGGTTATACCTAGCCTAAGCCAAAACAAGCTACTCACTCATACTCATATTGAAATTGTAGATTGCAAAGAAGCCAAGAATCATAGATGAATAAACTAAACTAGAGTAGCCTAAAGAGATGAGTGCAATATAAGTTGAAGAACTACAAGCATGAATATATGAAACCAAAGGCAAACAATCAAAGATAACTAAGAGACATGAATTGAAAACAATATAAGAAAGGATAGAACTTACTCTTTTGAGTTCAATCTAGGGATGATGAACAAGATCATGTGATGTTTCAAAGTAATACCTTTCAAAAGCTTCAATAATAGTACATCATGGTTGAAGAATTTTAAGTTGCAAAATATTACAATAAAGGATGAAGTTAAGATTGTATTTGAAAAGTGAAAATACTTAATTGAATTGAAATGGAAATTATGCTAACTCTAATTCTTAATTGAAATGAAAACAAAGCTATAAAGAATACATGGAAAACTCAAAATGAAAGGTGAAAACTGAGATGATAGCTCCATCTTCCTCTTTTCAATTTATAAGCTTCAAAAAATAAGTGGGGGGAGTTCCATCCCTAATGGATAGGGTAGGATGGCTGGCAGTCTTGGCAGCAGCAATTAGAAGCAACAAATGTAATTGGACCTCGAATGATACTTTAAGAAGATCGAAAAACTGTTGCCGCCCGTGTCGCTCGACTCGAGCGAGTCCCCCTCGACCAGTTGAGCCATTATCAGACACTTCAAAAATTGGACAGAATGTGAAATTTGGCTCTGCTCAACCCGAGCCATCTTGCTCGACCAGTTGAGCTGATGTCCTGTACTTCTGAATTGAATACTGCTGATGATCAGAAGCTCTGGAAGTTTGAATGCACTTTGCTCGACCTATCGAGCGAACTTCAAAAATGTAATACTCAGCTTCTGACTCGAGCAATGTTCCTAGACTGCTCGAGCTACCTTGGCTCGAGCCCATTCTGGTCGAGTGGGTCTACTTTGGCTTCTTTTTGGCTTGTTCTTTTGGTTTGGCTCATGACGTTTCACTTCTTTGAGCCCTCGGTGTTTAGGTGAGCAATGTATGTGATAATCGGGGTTTCTAGCACGTCGTTAATATTAAGAGCCAAGTTATACAAATAATATTTATAATCACCCTAATACTACTACAACGAGTGTAATGGTAAGTTGGGGGTCGAACCACAAGGACAAGGGATGCTAGACTAAAGACTTGGTATGGGAAGCTTAAATGGAAGATTGGTTGGTGGGTGAACTTAACTAATAACAAGAATAAAAAGCGAAGCTCAACAATAAAAGACAAGCGGGGAGTAGACTATGTCCACCCTAGGATGATCTATTGGAAATAAAGATAAGCTAGGTCAAGGGAGTTCGAACGATAATCAATCAAGACACTGTAGATATCGAGAGGAAGTTCATGACCCTACAAGCCACACGAACGACCTATAATCGCCCTATGTCTCTCTAGGAGTGGCAGGACAAGATTCGAATCGAATATCTATCAACAACCATCATCATCCTCAACCCTAATCCTAAACATTGAAGACAAGACCGAACCTAGGGTTTCTCTAACCTAAAATCCCTAAGGAAACTACTCTAACATACTAGAGACAAAGCAATGATCAAAGAAAGCATTAAAGGAATTGAAGAACATGAAAACATTAAATCTAAACTAAGAGAGCATTAAATGAAAGCATTAAAGGAAAGCAATAGAAGAAAGAAATAGAGGAAAGTAATAAAGACATCAAAGCATTCCAGGTGTTTTGAGCACGTTTCTTTGATGTTTCTGATCCATTCGCCCGAAGCAGGTCATATTCGCCCGAACCCAGCTCACATTCGCCTGAACCCAGGTCTTCTTGGCCTGTTTTTGTCTTTTGAAGTTTTGGATGCCTTCCGGACTTTGCGGGGACCTTGAGGAAGACTTGGAATGCTTGTCGTGGCTCCGATACGCGTCTCTAATCTTCGATCGAAGTGTCTAAGTCTCATATGCAACGTAAAATACCTTGAAATCTTCGAAAATACCTGAAATTACCTCAAAACACCATGGAGACAAGAGCAAGGTAAAATCATGCGTAAATTGTGTAAAAAGCATTCTAAAACGCGAGACTCGGCACTACAATGAGAAGATAAATGTGCTCTAAAAACGAGCACATCAGTATGCAACCAAAGGGGCTAGTTTGTGCTCGGTGTTGATGATTAGATCCTAAAATGTAATAAAATACCAAAGCAACAAAACAAGCGTAAAATCCAATAAACCAATGCGATAACATGTAGTTTCCTCACGCTAAACAAGCCACTTATAGGGGTAAAAAATAAAGATAAAATGTAGCTAACACAAGCATTACAACATCAAAAATCAGCTAATGATTATTCACAATTGGTTAAGGATGTTAATTCTGCATTTAAGGCTTTACAACTAAATAAATGCTTTGAAATTTGTTCGGATCACTATGCAAACATGTAAAATTGAGGTGATAAAAAAATTGGGGTGGTATAGATTATCATATTTCACACATGAATAAGACCAAATTTACAAGGGAAAAAAGACTTCCAGATTATTAGGGTCTCAAAAAGCATATTCAAAGTCATTTTATTTTACATGGGAATCAATGATAAAGATGTTTTTAACCAAACAGAAGAGACAACAACAGAACCAACAACACCAGCAAGTCTAGCAACAGAAGCAGCAACAAATTAAGAACAAAGAGAAGCAACAAGTGCAGGAATAGAAGAACCAACAACTCAAGCATTAACAGAAGCATCAAATGTAGCAATAGAAGCACCAACACTTTTGCATATTAAAATTGACTGCAACGCACATATCACAAATAGAAGTATACTTTTGGGTTACTTGTGAATACTCACTTTTGGGAAAATCTAAGTCAACAAAATGTTTAGGTATAAACATCATGTAGTAGAACTCATTAAGTTGTTTAACCATAAAAACTTTAATGGAACTCAAAGATTGCACAGTTTACTGATGTTTAAATATAAAATCAATTATATTGATCTCAAAGAACAAATTGTTCTCATCGTAGAAAAATTAACATTAGTCGCCACCTAAATTCAGTGAGAACGTAGCCTCTAAAACTTTAAATTTGGTGGCTTATGAATTGAAAACTCTAGATTGGTGGGAAAATAAGCATTTTTAGGGTTTATTGTAGCTAAAAATCTTTCTTTTTACATCTAAATTCTAGCACAAAGGAGCTCAAAGAAAAAGGAATACAGGAGAGACAAAGACCAAACCTACACAATCAATCACTAAGAATCACACGAGAGATTTGATTGTGGACAAGATATTACCAGCTATAGAAGTAAATGGCCAAGAGCAAGAAAGACAATATACATTCAACAAGACAATGCTAAGCCACACATTTTAGATGATGATGATTTAGTGTTTAGGGAGGCAGAAACATTAGATGGGTTTTGGTTTCCTTTAGTCCAATAACCCCTAATTCTCTAGACATGAATGTCTTGGACTTAGGGTTTTTTAGGTCTATACAAGCATTGCAACATTAAAAATCGGCTAATGATTATTCATAATTGGTTAAAGATGTTAATTCTGCATTTGAGACTTTACAACTAAATAAATGCTTTGAAATTTGTTTGGATCACATAACAAGTATGTAAAATTGAGGTGACAAAAAAATTGGGGTGATATAGATTATCACATTTCACACATGAATAAGACCAAACATGCAAAGGAAGGAAGACTTCCAGATTATTAGGGTCTAAAAATGCATATTCAAAGTCATTTTATTTTACATAGGAATCAATGATGCAGATTTTTTTCACAAAACAGAAGAGGCAACAACAGAACCAACAACACCACCAAGTCTAGTAACAGAAGTAGCAACAACTCAAGAACAAAGAGAAGCAACAAGTGTAGCAATAGAAGAACCAACAAATCAAGCATAAACAGAAGCTTCAAATGTAGGAACAGAGAAGCACCAACACTTTTTCATATTAAAATTTACTACAACGCACATATCACAAATAGGAGTATACTTTTGGCATTCTTGTGAATACTCACTTTTGGGAAAATCTAGGGCAACAAAATGTTTAGGTATAAACATCATGTAGTAGAACTCATTAAGAAGTTTAACCATAAACATTTTAATGGAACTCAAAGTTTGCACAGTTTACTGATGGTTTAAATATAAAATCAATTATATTGATCTCAAAGAACAAATTGTTCTCATCATAGAAAACCCCAATTAACATTAGTTACCTCCTGAATTCGGTGAGAACGTAGCCTCTAAAACTTTTAAGTTTGGTGGCTTATGAACTGAAAACCCTAGATTGGTGGCAAAAGAAGCATCTTTAGGGTTTATTGTAGCTAAAAATCTTTCTTTTTACATCTCAAGTACCAGCTCAAAGGAGCTCAAAGAACAGGAAGACAGGAGAGACAAAGACCAAACCTACACAATCAATCACTAAGAATCACACAAGAGATTTGATTGTGCACAAGGTATTACCAGCTGTAGAAGTAAATGGCTAGCAAAAGCAAGAAAGAAAATATACATTCAACAAGACAATACTAAGCCACACATTTTAGATGTTGATGATTTAGTGTTTAGGGAGGTAGAAACATTAGATGGGTTTGGGTTTCATTTAGTCCAAGAACCCCTAATTCTCTAGACATGAATGTCTTAGACTTAGGTTTTTTAGGTCTATACAAGCATTGCAACACCAAAAATCATTAATGATTATTCATAATTGGTTAAGGATGTTAATTCTGCATTTGTGGCTTTACAACTAAATAAATGCTTTGAATTTTGTTTGGATCACTTTACAAGTATGTAAAATTGAGGTGATAAAAAAATTGGGGTGATATAGATTATCACATGTCACACATGAATAAGACCAAACATGCAAAGAAAGGAAGACTTACAGATTATTAGGGTCTTAAAAAGCATATTCAAAGTCATTTTATTTTACATGGGAATCAATGATGAAGATTGTTTTTCACCAAACAGAAGAGGCAACAACAGAACCAACAACACCAACAAGTGTAGCAACAGAAGCACATATTAAAATTGACTACAACGCACATATCACAAATAGGAGTATACTTTTGGCATACTTGTGAATACTCACTTTTGGGAAAATCTAGGTCAACAAAATGTTTAGATATAAACATCATGTAGTAGAACTCATTAAGACATTTTAATGGAACTGAAAGTTAGCATAGTTTACTGATGGTTTAAATATAAAATCAATTATATTGATCTGAAAGAACAAATTGTTCTCATCGTAGCCTCTAAAACTTTTAAAGTTGGTGGCTTATGAACTAAAAACCCTAGATTGGTGGCAAAAGAAGCATTTTTAGGGTTTATTGTAGCTAAAAATCAAATTTTTACCCTAAAAAAATCATAGGGTAAAAAATAGAGTCTCCACATCATCACAGACCACAGACCATAGACATTCATAACATCAACCAACAAAAAAAAATCATCATAAGTCATAAGGAATGACAGATCCACATACGAGAGAATGGTCCATGTACATCAAAATCAGATACATCATCATCAACGAGTGATTCTTTATATGAAGAAGGGAAAAGATCTTCAATATCTTGTAGATCATCTAGTTGTAAATCGAATATTCTTTCAATTTCTTCATCCTCTAAATTCAAATCCCTTCTCCAATTAGGATCCATTTCTATAGAAATGGTAGGAGAAGGAGGAAAATAATTATAGTAGTCAAACCAAGGATTTGGCGGACCCACGAAATCACTTTATTTTGATAAACAAAACCAAGAAAGATATGAACTTGCACTCTATAATTTTACAAAGCCATATCTATAAAGACATATTGAACAAGTGAGAGAGAGAAGAAACCGGTATTTAAGGATGAAGAACAAGCCCAATTCAAAGAACCCAAATCAGAGGATAGAGAGAAAGAGAGGAGAAATGAATAACAATAAAAAATATAGGGTTTTAATGTAGTTCAGTGGAGGAGGAAGATGAAAAACTTCAGCTTAAGGATGAAGATTAAGAAACACTCATGAGGGAGATGAAGAACAATAAAAAATTATGGTTTTAGTATAGGTCAGTGACAGAGGTAATAGTTAGGGGGTAATTAGGGTTAGGGAATTAATTAGATTAGATTAGTTAGGTAAATAAGGGTATTTTTGAAATAACACGTGGGAAATGAGGATAGTTTGGTAAAAAAAAATTGCCAAAAAAGAAAATGGGATAACTAAGGTGAATTTACGCAATAAGAAAATGAGACAAGTAAGGAGAATAGGAGGGAGTATTAATAAAGTTTACATTGAGATTAATGACAAAATATTTCAATCGACTATGTTTTAATGTAATGATCAAGATTGAGAATCTTGAATTAGTCCAGTAGTTTAGGGCTTTATCTTTCATCCATGTGATAGGGGTTTGATTCTCACCACCTACAGAAAGAACCAATGTTGTTAAAATCGAGATTCCACATACGATTGTTAACAGGGTAGGATCAAAATAAGTTTAATCAGATTGTAGGATCGTGTCATCTTACATATATGCATTAATGTGCTTTGAATTACTAATTAGTAATTATGTTTGTTCTTTTAAAGTTTTAAGGTGTAAATAAAAACTTATTTGACTTAACCTATTCAGTTTTAGAAAAGAATACTTTTAATAATCATTTTTTTAACTACGAAGGATCACTTGAATTTTATAGTGGTATTGATATAATTTATTTTAAATATATAATTATACATAAGTGAAATCTAGATTTTATTAAATATTTTACGATTGAAACAACCCTTATAGGATCAGATCGTTGGATTATAGTATCATAGAATCGTGTTAATCGTGTTATGATCTGACCATCTAAATTCTTGAGTTAAGTAGGATCAAAAGATTCTACCAACATTAAGATTCTACTTTAATTTGATTGCCTATTTTTGGGTCGTAGGATCGTAGAATCATTGATTAGAATCGAGATTATGATACCCATGGGAAGAACTGAATTTCCCTTTCCTTCATGTTTGCAGGGATTTTCTAACATATCTCTGAATCTGGAAAACTTATAACTAAAATACAAATTAAGAGTAATTAATAATCAATGTCAAATCCTAAATGAGATGATTAGTAGAGATAAGATTTAATAACAAATACTTGGTGAACAATCTATAGGACTCACATACCTAAATCTCCAAAAAAAAACCAACATAAGATATAATGATATTTATTTATATTATATACTAAATGCATTATCGTCAAGTATACATGTCATCCTCATATTAATTTTGTCCCTTCAAAAGTTTTAAGGGTAAAATACACATCTATCTATATTCCATATATACATTAAATGTCTTATTCTTAGTGACAAATTAACATCAAATGGAAATTTATTTCAATATTATTAATTAAAATATTCTTCGTAATAAATATAAAGATAATTTCCATCATAAATAGAAATTTAGATATAATATTAAAATAATATATATACAAGAAATATATATTACAATAATCAAATCAATTTAGTTTCTTTAATATGAAGCAAATAGTAATGAGGATTGAGGATAATAATTTACACGGAACAATTTATGCTTATTAGTTATCGAAGACTTCTTTTATTGGCTTCGAATTGGTAATCAATATAAAAGCACTCACGGATGGTTCTTTCTTTTTTAGAACAATGTTTGAGAAAAACTTTAATAAAAAATTATATGTGACTGGTTCAGGGTCAATTATTGGCTAATAATTCAGGGTTAGCTGAATACTTAGCAGGGTGGAGAATTCAAAAGAACATCAAAGGATGATGCATTAATTAAAAGACTGAGTAATAAGCACATATACAATATATAGGTCACTCAAGTAGTAAAACCAAGAGACTATTTTTTTTCTAAATAGGACACCTGTTAGAACATAAAAGGGGAAAAAGTTGTTTAGGGCATTTATTGCATCACCATGTAACCAATAGAAGACCGTCACGTTAGAAGTTGTAGCTCATTCTACAAGGACAGTGTTTGGGGACCATAAACGTCATTCTTAGAAGGTTATTTGAGTCATTTCTTGGACTAGCCAATGATGGGCTATAAATACCCCTAATTACTCCATGAACAAGGTATTTGTTATTCAATTAAGTTAAGCATTTACCGTCAACATTTATTGATCCTCAAATAATATGCATTGAGAACTGACCTTCATTTGATACTTTAATTATTTAGAAAATTGATTAACATTTATTCAATAGGACAAACTCTTGTTTGTTAGAACAATTGCTTAAGCCTTACACATACAAAAAAAAAGTTGTAATACTATTCTCCAAGCTAAAAGCCACTATACATTTGAGAAATGATTTATTTGGCCATTATTTGGTTTAATCACCAACTTGGGCATCAAAGAGTCCTTAAAAGGAAAACCATTTTGAGGCCTCGTAACCCGTGTTTACCTTGTATGTCACCAAAACATTTTGAACAATAGTCTTATTGAAAAATAGACTTGATAATAAGAATAAACCCTCACAATCCTAGTAATAATCTTTCCTAAGAAACATCATTTGACTAATCCTAACTTAATCTTTAATTAATTGTATCCCGTTGAATAAAAAAAATAAAGACTATCAAGTTATCAAAATATAGCAAAGCACAAATAGGAAAATGCATGGAGAAATTTCTTTTAGTCTTTGGAAAATATTTTTGTTTTTAAATTGGGCAATATAGCAGTGGAAATGACAAGACAAAAGCCAAAGGGTAAGAAACAAGGAAAAGCAACTTCCTATAATAATGATGATGATGATAGTGATGATCAAGGTGGGGTGAAAGGAAAGTACATGTTTGCATGTCTTGCCTGTTCATGCATGCTTCCTTTCATCCACAATAATTTCTCAGTTGTTACGCACACATCAACTACTGTTACACCACTCAAACCCTCACCTTCATCTTCATATCCACTCTAGGACATTATAACTCGCTTGTATATGGGTCGGGCCGGGCCAAACATGACCTGCTCATAACCCAACACTAAATTACGGGACGTTCCACAGCTAGACACAACACGGCCTACCAATTGCTGCTATAGTATTACATAGTGGCTAGTGCCACAGACATCTTTTATTAACAATGAGCCCTTGCTTGAAGAAGACTGACACTGTACTTACGAAATTGGCCCATTATTATAGTCTGGCATAGCCCACAGGCCACAACAATTCACACGAATTCAACGTCCAATCTCACTATTGTAATAAATTTATTAATAAACTTTATTATGCTTCAAATTCTTACTTGAGACCGTCTTTTGTAAAGACGGCTCTCAAAAGCCCAGTCCAAAGCTAATTATGTTAATTTAAAAAAAGAAACCGACGCACGTGTATGAAGTGGAATGTGAAAAGTCACATAATATATTTAGGGTTATAACAACGTTCATTTGGGGTTAATATAATATATTTGGTGCTATACCAACATATATTTGAGAGTTATAACATAATTTATTTTGGATTATAACATAATATATTTGAAGTTATAACAATATATATATTTGAGGTTATAACATAATATATATGGGGTTATAACAACATATATTTGGGGTTATAACATAATATATTATGTGACTTTTTCACATTCCACTTCACACGCGCGGGTCAGTTTTATTTTTTAAATAATCATAAATTAGATTTGGGCTTGGCTTTTGAGAGCCGTCTATAAAAAAATGGTCTCTCAAAAGAGAGCCTATTTGTCTTTAAATACTACCTTCATTCCACTGAAAATGTCTTTTTTTTCACGCTATCCAATGTACTTATTTAATGTTTAATATCTTTTATTATACATAACGAAATATTTATTATAAAAAGTGAATATTAATAATCTTTGCAGATGAATCAAACAAGATCTCATTTGACTATATTTTAATTTATAGATTAAGTATAAATTACAAATAAAGACTAATAATAAAATAGTTTCAAAAAGTAAAATTAAGACTAATTATAAATATTCTATAGTGTTAAAATAAAAATGATAATAACAACAACAATAATAATAATAATAATAATAATAATAATAATAATAATAATAATATTTTTCACAGACAAGTTTTTTGAACTTAAGGTATATGGGTGCTTAATTTGTTGCTCAACTACCTATTAATTTTTTTTAAAGTTCCCTTATAGGAAATAAAATACATTTATAATAATAATAATAATAATATAATAATAATAATAATAATAATAATTTAGAGGTGTAGATCTAGATGAATGAATTATTTAATCAAGTGGGCAAAGGTAGATTATTCTGTTTGGGCACACTAGCCTAGGAGAATGTTTGTAGGGCCCACCACCCTTCCCACCTGTTAGACCGAAAAACAGGAAGGTCTTTGTCAGATCTTTCACACAATCTCTGAAATAGGATTAAAATTAGGAATGAATATAATATTTTATTTATGTTTTAAATGATTATCTATATATATATCTACACTCAATTGGGAATAGAAATGGTACTTGTTGTGAAGTGAAGAAAATGACTAGTGTTTGGATTTGGAATTTTTATTAGGTCAGTTTGTAATTGAAACATTGAAGTTAGTGGAGTAGTAGTGGTGGTTCTAAGTAATTAATTACATAACACTTCAAACAGAGAAGAGCTGTCCTACATCAAATTCACTTAACTTTATTGGAATCCCCCCATGTGAATTCATACCTCCCATTTTTACTCTTTTTCTTTCTTTCTTTCTTTATTTAAGCCTCCTTCCTTTATCATACTCATGGACAAATAGCTTTAATGCCTGCCAAGAATCTCTCATTCTCACCTTAAATGGGGCGTCCTTGCTCTTTAACCTGCTAACTGTTAAAGTGGGACTCAACTATGAGCGTAAACTTTTCATTGAGTTAGTTTTTTAACATGGTATTAGAGCCAACTTGACAAGAGATCACGAATTTGAATCTCAATTGCGTCTCATTTAAAGTAAAAATATTCAGCGTCTATACCCATCCACACTTCTAGTTCAAAGAGATCTTGTGTAAGAGAACATGTAAGAATATATAATATATCATGAAGCCTCAACCAAAAGCTTAAGCTAATGGTTGAAATCCCAGGATATATTATATACTCTAACACTGACATATATACTCTAACACTGACATTAACTCATTAAAGATGGTATGGTTTCTAATACACATGACTTCCACCATAACTTTTAAGATCAATCTACAGATCATTTGAGGAATCCTCCATGCTTGTTTTGAGGATATTATTTGTTGAGATCTAAATGCAAATTAAAATCTATGTTTAATACTCTGAAGTCTTCATATATTTCTGACATTCATGTCAAATTCTTGACATTTTGACATGTCAATATAGCTAAATCCAACCCTTGAAAACATATTTGAGCCATAGTGCAAAAGTAAAGCTTCCTCGTTGTAAAGTTTTAAACTAATAAAACTGATATCTTTATTTCATGCTATCGGTTGAATATCATTCACGTTACCATCAAAGAACCAACTCAACCAAAAACTTAAATTGATAGTTCAAGCTCTAAGATATGTTATATACTCTAACACACCCCCCACAAGAGAGTCCATCGGGCTAGAAGTGTAAATACATACATACGCTGAATATTCCACTTTAAATGAGGGAAAATTGAAATTCGATCCCATGACCTCTTATCATGCTGGTTCTGATACTATGTCAAGAAACCAACTCAACCAAAGACTTAAATTAAGACTTAAATTAATGATTAAGGCTTCAGAATATGTTATATACTCTAACAGTTACCGCATCACTGTGTCTTAAAATAATTGCATTCGTTACCTCGCCTTTGTAATAAGACTCCAGCGCTATAGAAAGGACTGAATTAAGTTACAAAGTGATTACAAGAAAAAGATAATGGTTAATAAATTAACAAAGCATAGTAGCAAATTTTTCATTCTCAGTAAAAATATCCACAAACCCTTCAATAAAACTCATTACAGAGCTACAAATACCATACATTATAATACATTAAACTATTGTTCATATATCGCAAGCCAACCAATGACACTAACTACGTCCTGTTGATAACAGGTAACACCAGGTTTACTGGATGCCTCATCTGGGAAAATTCCTTTTGCATTAGAAGACAAACAGAACCTTAGCATGGAATGTGGGCAAAGCCCCTCAAAAAATTATGGGCAATTCTAATAAACTGTTTTTTCCCTTTAATTCTCATGATCAGTTCTTTCTACCAATTCCACACAACACCCAAAGTTATCCTATTGATGAAGCCAAGCCTAAAACAAGCTTCAAATTCCCATAATGATCATAGACAAACACAATTTGATTAAACAAGGTCATCAGAAAAGATAAAAAGATTTAATTTGGAGATGAACAAAGAACCCAATTTTAATTTTGTATCTCTATGATTTGTTAGCTTTAATAAACTCCAAAATATATAAGTCACTCACCAGCAGCCATCTAGGTGGTGGGAAGCCGTGAGTATGAAAATTTTAGATGGAACGCCCATTTTGTCATCCCTACGACCACTCACCATGATTAAGATAAATAAATCTAAAAGAACAAAGAAAAAAAGGAAAAGAGAAACACCCTTTTTAAAAAAGAAAATTTGTGCAAATCTTCACTACCATGATCCTCCATTATTAACCAACATGCCACTCCAATACCCAGGTGTAGCTGAATCCCCTTGTTCACCATTTTCTTGATTATTATTTTCCGCACTATTAGTATTATGATCAGCACTAGTAGTACTTGAATTAACTTGCTTCAAATCTTCAAATGGAAACAAAAGCCTTCCATTATTTGTTTCTCCTCCTTGATGGTTTACTTCTCCTTGCAAACTTCCATACCCATTTCCAAGATCATCCATAAGTGAAAAATTTAAGCTTGGCTTATAATCATGCAATGAAGGAAACCCAGATGAAAAAACACCATTAGAATGTTCCGGTACCGGAATCGACATAAATGGAGTTAACCCTCTTGAAGATGTAAGCCCATTTAGAAGCTCCAAAGCAGACATATGATGATTAGCACCATTAGCATTAGTTGCAACACCAGAATTTGGGATTTGCCCTTTATGGATATTCTCAATATTAGGCAATTGCATGAATTCAGAGAAACTTCTAAAGTCTTGTTGATGATTATGAGGATGATTTAGAGGAAAACCCAAGTTCAAATCTTGGCCTTGATGATGAATAATCTTAGGGTTTTGACCAAGAATAATATGGGATTGTGTAGATGCAATCAAATCATGAGAAGAAAGCTTTTTTACACCCAAAGATGAAGATGAAGATGAAGATCTTTTATTCTTCCTTGAACCACCACCAACTGGAATGTTCCTTAAAGATCCACCTTCAGTCCAATACCTTCTACAAGTCTTACAAAAGTATCTTGGTTGAGTAAGGCTATAATTGTTGTAATAACAAAACTTAGTATTGGTTGAATTGCACCTTGGACAATTTACAGCATGATCCTTTTGAGGCCTCACTTTCCTCTCTAAAGAACTAGAATTTGGCTTTGAATTTGAACTATTCTCTATATTGTTAGAATTTGAGATGAGATTTGGTGCTGTTGTCACTGAAGATGAACATGTATTTGAGATCATTTCTTCCATGGGCTTCACTAATATCTCCTAAAAAGTAGTTTTTAATTAAAAAGTGAGAAAAAAAAACAATGAAAAATGATCGGAGAAAAAAAAAAGCTATGGGATAAAGCAAAAGAGAATTAAGAAGAAACCCATTTAACTTAGAGATCCAACAAAGTAAGTCAAAGCAAAAACAAACAACAAATAAACCACCAAAAGCAAATAAAAACAAACCCACTCAAAAAAGAGAACAAATTTAACTGCTATAATAATAATTCCTACAAATAAATATACTTTTGCAGGATTATAGCAGTAGAAAAAAGCAAGAAAGAACTAACAGATGATGATAATAATAACAAATTAATCCTTTTTCTTTCCTTTTTTCAGTCATACACAAAAAGATCATAATAACTTTGGAACATAAATAAATAATTCTGTTATAACCCAACTTTTAATCTTCTTTTTTGGTCACAGAAACCACATATTTTCCCAAAAAATTAATTAAACATATTTAATTTCATGCAGATCATATCTTAATAAATTAATACCAGAAAAAAATTGTTTGTTTTTAATGAAAATACCTGAGGCCATTGAGCAGTGTCCATTGATGAAGAATTGGATGAGGCAAAGATGAAATATTTTGTACAAAAATTGGTTGTTTTTGGGAATTAAAAGCAGTAAAAACTACTAAAAAGAATTAATGTGAAGTTTGGTTTGTTCGTCTTTCTGTGAAGATGTTAATGTGTCTGTGTTTGTTTTGCTTTATTGTGTGCTGCTGAGTGTGAGAAGATTAAGAAAGGGAAAGTGAGAGAGAGAGAGAAGAGAGGTGCAAATAAATACCCCTTTTTCCTGATACATTAATTTATTAAAAGCAGCACACCAAGAATATTTGTCTCTGCCAAATTCATTTTATTATGCTTAAGTCGGTTGTATAATACTTACTTCCACCATTTTGGCTTTGTACAAATGTTAACTTATTATTGTCATCTTTAAATTATGATAATAGTGTAAAAGTTAATAAAATGTTTTATCTATTTTTTTTTTCTAATTGTATTATTTTACTAAATATGTCAGAGATTTTTTGAATCAAATGATATTATTTCAAGCAACTAAAAGAAATATAAAGTAGATTTAAAGTAAGATTATATAGGACAATTTTTTAAGTTACATAATATAGGAAGTATTATGAAATAACTGAAAAAGGAAAATATTTGCATAATGTGAAATGAAGAAAGCATTATCCTTTTCTGATTTACTTGCAATATAATGGTTTTTTCCATCGTTAATCATTCAAGTTTGTTCTATATATATATACTACAACTAATGTGTAAAAGAATAAAGTCAATTGTAATCTCGTTTAAATTGTCTAATCGTAATATCACATATTTCATAATATTCATTTTTTAAAATTTTTAGTTATGCTTATCTCAAAATATAAATGGTCAATATAATTACAATGAATTGTGTGAAAAGAAGGTGAAATTCTGCAAATATTAGGACTAAAAGTCATTTCAATAAAAATTCGTAAATCAAATCAATCAAAATTGAATACAAGATAATTACAGTTTGGTATTTTCATATGCAATTTTATTTTTATTTGGATTAAAAATTTTAAAACAGAAATATGTTGATTTAGATTATTTTTTAGCCTATTTAAACGCAAAAATAAATTTTTGAAAAAAAATAAAATAGGATCTCACTTTCTAAGTAAAAAAAATAAAATCGCAAGCTAATATTTTGGTCATAATAAACAGAGGAAGTATTATTATATTATATGATATT
Source organism: Amaranthus tricolor (assembly GCF_026212465.1). Taxonomy (NCBI): domain Eukaryota; kingdom Viridiplantae; phylum Streptophyta; class Magnoliopsida; order Caryophyllales; family Amaranthaceae; genus Amaranthus; species Amaranthus tricolor. The sequence continues at coordinate 15,552,226 of NC_080060.1, read as the reverse complement.
CCCAACACAAGGCAGTAGTATCCAAATGCAATTAAAAGCCTTTTTTCCTAGACAGAGTTTTAGGACATGTACGTAATTTTTTCTTAATTGTAAGTAATAATAAAGAAGCTATGCTTGATTAACCATCAAAACCAAAAATTATCTACAACTTGATATAAATAAGTAGGGGACATGATTAATGTGTCATTTATATATACTGCCTCCATCTTATTATTTCATTTGCACGTCTTTTGCGTACGTGTAGATATTAAAGGATAGTTGATATATAAGAAAGCTAGGTAACCAATGGTAAAAAATTGATAGATGGAATCAATATAGAAAATGAATTTGAAGATATGATCAATAACGGAGAATTGTGGAAATCATTAGCAAATTAAAATAGAAAATAGTGCAAAATAAAATGGGAGAATACTAAACAAAAATTGAGTACAATTAAATAAAATAAATGAAGGCATTCATTGCAATTTGAAATAGAAAATTTAAAAATATCAAATTAATATATTTGGTTTTTTTTATCATAATCTCAAATCAATAATTAATAAATATATTGATAATTTGAGTGGGTAGTTTGTGGGATGGTGTACGCATATTCTGTGCTGTTGGGCTTTTATATATATATTTTGCTGACCTTAACAAGTCAAATTTCATCAACTCTCCTCTATACCAGTTTCCACTTTCAAAAAGTTGATGCAATTGTGTTTATTTAATTTGAAAATTAAATTGTTTATTCCAAATATTCGTACTTTTACTATAAAATGTTAAATAATTATTTCATCAAAATACAAAGTGCCTATATATACTTTGACAAAGTTTTAAGGTAATTAGTGGAATAAAACTCAGACTTATCCCAAAAGAAAATTGTTAAGCATATGAAATTTATATTTTACTTTGAAAGTTGTAACGTTAACTAAGTATATTTTTTTACCATTTATCTATGCAATCTATATAAATGAACAAACATTCTATGACATGACATTACAACAACAAAAAAATTTTACTTTTCTCTTTTTTAATTATGCAATATTTATTTTTTAGTTCTGCAATATTTATTTGCATATAATAAAAAATATTTTTGATTATTTGTTAGTTTAATCTTTTTATATGTAAAACTGATTTGGTTGATTTACAAAATATTGTTAAGTTATACTCTATTTTCTTAATTTTCTACAATAAACAATTAAGATACACATAATTTTGAAATTATTTGATAACACATTAATAATTTTAGTAAAAAAAATTATTTTCATTGATTTATCATTCAAAACTTATCAAAATATAAACAATCTTTTCATAGACAATTTATTACTTACATGTTACGTTCAACAAATTAGCTAGGTGAAAAGAAATTGGTAATTAATTTTGGAACATTTTCATAATTAATAATTAATATTCAAGTTAAAGATAATCCATTTGTGTAAATATGTTTTTAAGCTTTTTTATTATTTTTGTGCAGATATCTTAATTTAAATTGTAATTTATATTGGAAATAAAATGCAAATACAAATAAAACAAACCGATTTGTATTTCCCTTGTGTGGATGGCAATGGAACTCCTTGCTTTGAAAATCACCAAATGGACACCATGAAGATAAGGTTGCGACAATCAGAGAAGTCGCTCGGAAACTTGATATGAGTAGAAGGCGTTCATGCACTTTCCTATTGTGATATTTCTCCCACAAAGGTGCTTGGGATGATAAATGAAATTCACAATGAGATACAATCTACACAACAAAATCCTAGCACAAGGACATTGCAATAGTAAATACAAGTGTTGTAGTGAATTATGAACTTTGATGATATTAAGAGTTAATTACTCTCTCAATATTATCTCATGAAAGGAAGAACAAGAATAAGAGTATTCTTAAGAGAGAAATCATAAATCATATGAAATTGGGATGGAATGTCCCTTGGCATGCAACCTCTATTTATAGAGCTATGCATCAAACAATACCTCATTTTGAAACAAAAGTGTTTCACCAAACAAAGCTTATGAAACAAAGTAATGTTTCACCAAGCAAAGCTTATGAAACAAAGTAATGTTTCACAAAGCTTATGAAATAAAGTAACGTTTCACCAAGCAAAGCGTATGAAACAAAGTAATGTTTCACCAAGCAAAACTTACGAATCAAAGTAATGATTCATCAAATTCTTTGAGGCATTTAATTTGGACTTATAATATATTTATTTAGTCCCACTACTATACTAAGTATGTAGTATATACAAATCTAGGCTTATACACTCTAAATGTTCAACAATCCTCCCCCATTTAGAGTATAAGAAACCTCCTTCTTCCTTTACACATTAAGTATATAATTCCGTTTCATGCATCAACGCTAATGTCCCTACGGATTGAATTAACGCCTAGTATAAAACACTTCACAAGCGATCGAACTAGAATGATGTCCCTACGGATTGAATCAACTAGCCCATCCAACCACTTGAAGGTTAAATACACACAAAACCAATAACACATTGTCATTTACCTTGACACATTATATAGGGCCGTGTCCATATCTATTCATAAGTTTATCATAGTCGGATATGCCAATCTTGACTACTTGAAGCGGCCAAAACTTCAAACTTATATAGGTAGGTTCTCACTACGCAAAACATATCCCCGTGATAGGATACCACCAAGAGCTCTTCAACCCTTGACCTTGAGAACTTAAGCGACTACCTTGTCATCACGGTCTAAAGCAACTATGGGTCATTCATTCTTGTTGCTTTCAAAGACTTTAAAGGACTTTACCACATTGAATTCAAGACACAATGCTACTTGTGTGTGAATTGGGACTTTCCTTTAAACTTTATTGACATAAACCGATCTCAATTGACGCTTGTTCAATTGAAACCTTACTCATGGCTTTAGTGAAAAATCAGCCAAATTTAACTTGGTGTTCACATAGTCAAGAGTTATGACCCCATGAATGATAAGATCTTGCACTAGACTGTGTCTACGAGCAATGTGTCTCGACTTACCATTATATACTTGACTATAAGCTCTTCCTAAAGCCGTTGTGCAATCCGAATGAATTGCCACCGGTGAAATTGGCTTTGGCAACAAAGGTATCTCAAACATGAGATTCCTTAACCACTCCGCTTCATTTGCCGCCGAAGCAAGTGCAATGAATTCCGCAGACATAGTGAAATCTGCTATTACCATTTGTTTCTTGGAAGCCCATGAAATGGCACCTCCCCCATAAACAAACACCCAACCACTAGTTGAAGAATTATCCTCTTCATTTGTGATCTAACTAGCATCGGAATAACCTTCCAAAATAGGAGGTTCACCACTATAAGTTATACCATAATTTATGGTTCCTTTCAAGTATCGTAATACTCTCCTTATCGCCAACCAATGTTGGGGACCCGGGTTACTGGTAAATCTACTCAATTACCAACCGCAAATGCTATGTCCGGCCTTGTACATGTCATAGCATACATCAAAGATCCAATAATCTTTGCATACTCTAATTGAGAAATTGGTTTTCCGGTATGCTTGGTAAATTTCATACCTTGCTCCATGGGACTTGAGATTGGTGTCGAATCTTGCAATTTTAAACCTATTAAGCACTTTATCAATGTAATGAGATTAACTAAGCTTAATATGACCACCATCTCTTTTGATCTTTATGCCTAAGATCACATCGACCTCCCCCATATCCTTCATTTGGAAGGATTTAGACAAAAATTCTTTGTCTCTTGGATATGTACTATACTAGTACCAAAGATGAGTATGTCATCCACGTATAAGCAAATGATAACTCCATTGCCATGGTTATCAAATTTGCTATAAACGCATTTATCCGCTTGATTCAACTTGAATCCAAAGGACAATATAGTTTCATCAAACTTTTGATGTCATTGTTTTGGTACTTGTTTAAGTCCATATAGTGACTTAACAAGTTTACAAACCTTATTTTCTTGTCCTTTCAAAACAAACCCTTCGGGTTGTTTCATGTAAATTTCCTCATCTAGCTCACCGTATAAGAATGCGGTTTTCACATCTATTTGATAGACCTCTAGATGATAAATTGTAGCCAACGCTACCAACAACCTAATGGTGGTTATCCTTGCAACTGGTGCATATGTATCAAAATGATCAATACCAAGCTTTTGTCTGAAGCTCTGTGCCACTAAACAGGCCTTGAACTTATCAATAGTTCCATCAATTTTCATCTTCTTGCAGAAGATCCACTTGCAACCAATTGATTTACAAGTCAGTGGGAGATCTACTAATACCCAAGTATTATTCCCCATGATGGATTGCATCTCATCATCTATGCCTCGTTCCAAAATGCACTATCTTGTGATGCCATAGCATCACTAAAAGTCAATGGGTCTTCTTCCACATTAAATAAATATGGAACACTAGAAGTAACATTATTCTAGTACCTTTGACCAAACATCAAATTTCTTAGTGCGCATTTTTTCTTGAAAATGACTTTTTATTAAACATCTCAAACAAGAGATTAATGACTTTTTATTAAACATCTCAAACAAGAGATAATTTAATCTTTTTTGTCTAAAACTAAGACAAATGTTTGTAGATAAAATATTATCTTTATTAGTTTACACTTGGAAGTTTAAAATTACCTCCCCTATTTGTAAACATTCAATCACAAATAGAAATGACAATTCTTTGTGATCCAATTCAAAATTGAATTTCATACATATAATTATGTATAATTCGAAAAAATTTCTTACATTATTACAAACTAGTAATAATAAATAAATTATTAAACATTATGGAATTTATTTGCCACAATATACATTTTATGCTTAAGGCATAAAATACATTATCATACCACTTGATAATTCACAAGTCTTAAAGAACATAATTTTATAAATAAATACTTATAAATAGTATTCACTTTATAGTTTTTTTAAAATAAATCAACTTGTCACATATAATTTATGAATAAATTAAATACGATCCATTTACTTATTTGGATCAAATAAACATACCAAAAATATTATTACAAACTAGTAATAATAATTTGATTCATAAACATCATGGAATTTTAATCACCATAAAACATAATTTGCAAAATCTATGCAAATTAATTTATTCTCTTATATAGAATAACATTTATTTCATAACTATTTTCATAAGTAATGATAAAAACAACCACTTACTTATAATTTCAACATTGTTGAATTGTACATAATAATTTAAATGTAATTATTATAATAATGGTCCAACCATATTAAATTTAGATTTAATATGTGTTCATATACACAAATATGTATATCCATATGACATAAAAATTCTACCCCTTAATCTTCGTTATAATATAACTAGATTGACTTGGGTAATTACATAACTCATTTGAGTATTTCAATATAAATCATTACCCCTTTTATTTCTATAAGGAACTTGGGTAATAAAAAAAAAATATGTCACTTTAATTTTGTCTCATCATGAAAAACTTGACAAAAAGTCAATAAATTTATCATTTACTTATAGGTAGTTATTCAAAAATAACTACCATAACTAACCCCAAAAATGGTTACATCAATAAAATTGATACTTTATTTCATAATTAACAATAAAATAAAACAATTACAAATCAACAAACTGAAATTAATCGAAAGTATGCTAAACAATATTATCATACCTTTGTTTATGATGCTATATGACATACATCAATTATCAACATGATAAAACAAAATTAATCACTTTCTTTAAACATGCCTCATGAAGAAATAATTCCATCAAGTATAGAACATAATCATACTTTAATCAATCAATATCCGATAAAACACATACTTAATGTATACTTGGCAATTTTAATTTATATATAATAGTATATAAATCCTAACATTGTAGTACTTTTATTCCATACTACAAAATTTCATTGCCCTATTAACCATGATGATCACATGAATAAATTTCTATTCTCTTTTCTTAATTAATTATTAAGAAAAAAAACACTTTATGATTTCCATCATAAATTTTTATCATCAAAATAACACATACCCACTTCTCTAGATCATATCTTTGTAAAATACTATTACCCACATGTTTTACTTCAAATTAAAATTTGAACACATGTATATGATCATCCAAAAGAAGATTTAAATGTATGTAAAAAATTTTTTCACAAATTTAAACACAAAATATCAAATATAATTTATGATTATTAAATCTCAAGAAAAACTTACTTGTTTTTCATGATACTTCTTACTAAAGATACCCATGAAAATAAATATTTCATTTGCCATCATCAGAACTTCATGCCGAAATAATTGTCCAACTTGATGAAAAATTTTAACGAGATCCTTAACGCTTGCCATCTTTGAAAAATTATCACAATAGATTATTGGAAATAAAATGCAAATACAAATAAAACAAACCGATTTGTATTTCCCTTGTGTGGATGGCAATGGAACTCCTTGCTTTGAAAATCACCAAATGGACACCATGAAGATAAGGTTGCGACAATCAGAGAAGTCGCTCGGAAACTTGATATGAGTAGAAGGCGTTCATGCACTTTTCTATTGTGATATTTCTCCCACAAAGGTGCTTGGGATGATAAATGAAATTCACAATGAGATACAATCTACACAACAAAATCCTAGCACAAGGACATTGCAATAGTAAATACAAGTGTTGTAGTGAATTATGAACTTTGATGATATTAAGAGTTAATTACTCTCTCAATATTATCTCATGAAAGGAAGAACAAGAATAAGAGTATTCTTAAGAGAGAAATCATAAATCATATGAAATTGGGATGGAATGTCCCTTGGCATGCAACCTCTATTTATAGAGCTATGCATCAAACAATACCTCATTTTGAAACAAAAGTGTTTCACCAAACAAAGCTTATGAAACAAAGTAATGTTTCACCAAGCAAAGCTTATGAAACAAAGTAATGTTTCACAAAACTTATGAAATAAAGTAATGTTTCACCAAGCAAAGCGTATGAAACAAAGTAATGTTTCACCAAGCAAAACTTACGAATCAAAGTAATGATTCATCAAATTCTTTGAGGCATTTAATTTGGACTTATAATATATTTATTTAGTCCCACTACTATACTAAGTATGTAGTATATACAAATCTAGGCTTATACACTCTAAATGTTCAACAATTTATCGAATGATCTTTTCGTATATAATGTTTTTTTAACCTATTTTTAATATTATCTTTATCACTTTACATCTTTTCATAATAATAAATGTTTCACTTACTTTAAAGATTTAGTTTTCATTAATGTGTGAGTCTTCTGTAGCATAATACAAAATCAACCTAAATTTTTTTACGACATAAAATTTAATAACATTCTCATAAATGTCACTATAGAATATACTAACAGTTACATATGCCACAAAGAGTATGTTTGGCCTAACTTTTGGAAATTAACGTTTGTTTCCTAAAAGTAATTCTGTAGAAACTGATTTTAGAAAAACACTTTTTAGAAACAAATGTGTTTGGCCTCATATTTTTAAAAAGAGTTTTTGGGAAACAAGAACAATTTGCGTGTTTGGCCTTTTTTTCCCTATGTTTACTTAAAGTAGTGCTGTTATATGATGGAAAAACATGTAACATACACTAAAAAATAGTCGAGTTAAGTCAGAAAAATATTAATTTTAAGAGAAACACTCAAAAACATATATTCCCTTCAATTCTTTTTACTTGTCCCATTTCATTATTGTAAGTTCACCTTATTTGTCACATTTTTATTTTAAGACTTATATATAAAGGTGGTCCTCTCATTTTCTTAATATTAAAAATACTCAATATTGTACATAAGTCTACTATTTTAGTTGGTCCCCTCCAATTCTTAATATTATAAACACCAAATATTGCACATGAGTCTACTATTTAAGGTGGTCTCCTTATTTTCTTAATATTTGTGCCCAAACCAAATGGGACAACTAAATTGAATTGAAAGGAGTAGCATATAGTAAAAAAAATAATCACTATAATATTAGAAAAAAAATTCAAATACAATAAAGTAATTGAAAATAAAAATAAATACCAAATTTGACAATTTACTATATAAAAAAAACATGTGTTAATAAATTTATAGATAAAACATATATGAAATTTTGATGTAATTTGATCGCATAATATTCAATAAGCGTAGAATTAGTTAAAATAATTAGGATGTTGGTTGTCATAACAAATAGAATAATTATGCAATGACGTAGAAAATTTTGAATTTTGGAGGAAGATATGAGGAAAAAAAGTAATGAAAATGATTTTCATAGTTAGTTGGAGAAAATATAGGAATTTTTTTAACATAAAATGAGTAAAGTATGGAGTTCTTTGAGAAGTTGGGAGAAGTTACAATTTGTAGCTTCTCCTCGTGACCCTTGTAGAAGTTGTTCTTAGCTTATTTTAAAATTATTTTAACTTCTCAGAAATACAGTGTTTGACCAAATTTTGGTTTTTCAGTTGCAGAAGTTATTGTAAAAGCTTGGTCTAACACTACTTAAAGGCCAAATAAAGTATCACAAAATCACTTTGTAGTGGCATTTAAAATAAAAATCAATAATTATTACACTAAAAATATAAATTAGTGGCACTTTTTTTATGCCACCAAATCCAATGTCATGAAAAGTTAAATTTGTTGTAATGAAATCTTATTAAATATTTAAACAATTTTCACATTTAATTTATTTATCATTTATTTTTATTTAAAAATTACATCATAAGTTAATTATATATATAGTTCCTATATTTTCTATTAAAACATTCATAAATAGTATTTTATATATATATATATATATATATATATATATATATATATATATATATATATATATATATATATATATATATATATATATATATATATATATTAGTACGGGAATGTATCTATTTGTTTGTATAGTTTGAGCAAGATTGAGTAATATTTTGAGCTCCATACTTACTGTATTATGAAGCATTAGATTAGTTCGCATAGTTTTGGTTTTGGAACTAAGATTTGCTTCAATGAAAAGTTGACCTACAACCTACATAAATTGTACTTTCATGCATTGACAATTTTATCAACTGTAAAGTTTAACGAAACTTTGTGTTTTATTTGCATGTCTTGCTTTTCTTTTTGTAACTTCTTAAATGTTACGTTAAAACAAGCCTAAGTACATCCCGTCAAAGACTTTGATTAATAAGATCAGGAACATTTAAAATATTAGTTTATTCAAAACTTATCATATTAAATCCATAGTGGATGTGGAATGTAGGGATAGACATGGGTCGGGTTTAGCTAGACTTAGATCCAGACTCTATTTTCATTGGACTTAAATCATAGGCTCTAAAAAGTTTGCACCCGAACCCAGATTTTTAGGGTCTGGCGGGTCTATGGTTTGGATCTGGATTCAAAATAATATTTTTTTCATTAAAATGTTTTTTAAAATTTATTTTACAATTTTCCTTCATTCGTATTAAATTATATAAAAATTATTTTACGAGGATCTTCTAATATTTTATACTAATTGAACAACAAAATATATAATTCCTTCCAACATTCAAGTTATTAAAACGAAATATTCATTAAGTCTTAATTTTTAATGTATAGATACAACGACCACATTTCAAAGTTATTACATGAACCAATAAAGTTTCAAATCACGTAATGTACTAAATATAATGAGGATGCTACCAGGAACGCTCTTTCAGTTTATTCAATCATATCAAACAATATTATAAAGTTAAGTTCCACATGGTGATTTTATAGAGTTTTGCTAAATGAAACATTTTTTAAGGTTAAAATGTAACTGTGTGATATTCAAAATATTTTTTTACATTAATTATGTTTTTAAGTATTGAAGGTAAGTTTTCAATCAAATCATACAATACTATAAAAGAACTAGAAATTCCACATGACCTTTTTATAGAGTTTTGTCAAATAGAGCATTTTAATAGGTTAAAATGTAATTGTGTGATATTCAAAAGATCTTTTATATTAACTATGATTTTAAGTATTGAAGGTAAGTTTTCAAAAAGATTTGATTAGATCAAAAAATACAATCTTTCAATCAAACAATACTATAAAAGAACTAAAAAATCATACAACACTAGAAAAAGAATGAAAAATTTTAAATGATGATTTTATAGAGTTTTGTCATAAATGAAGCATTTTTACATGTTAAAATGTGATTGTATGTTATTCCAAAAAATTTGTTACATTTATTATAATTTTAAATATTAAAGGTAAGTTTTTAAACATATTTTATTAGATAAAATAATACAATCATACAATAGTATAAAAGATTAGGAAAATTGCAAATGATGATTTTATAGAGCTTTGTCATGTGTTTTATTTTTTATAGAGAATGATTTATTAGATTATGTGGATAGTAATTTTGCAAGCACGTTAATTTCTGTAGGAAAGTAGAATATTAGTAGAATATTTTATTTTATATTTTATATTATTCTGATTTAGTTTCTTTAATCTTAATATTCCGTAATATTTAGATTTCTTATTAGATAGTCAAATGATGTATAATTAGAGGTTTTCCTTTCATTAAATAATTAATACAAATCCAATATTCACCAAATTAAACCAAAATCAAATTCCGCACTATGAATTTCTTCATGGTATCAGAGCCATTGGTATTTTCCGGGGACCGATGATTGGCGACGGCATTCATCATTAACCAAAAAAATCAAAACCAAACTAAAACTCAAAAAAACCAAATGAAAATCCAACCAAAACCAGAAAAAAAAAAAAAAAAATCAAACCAGAAAAAAAAAAAAAAAAAAAACAAAAAAAAAAAAAACAAACTCGAAAAAAGATGATTTCCATGGAACGAATGTTACGAAGTATCCAAACATATAACCAAAAAAATACATACTTACCCAAATGTTTCTCAAAATTTGAATTTTACAAATTAGACCAAGTCGTGTAATGAAATTAAACAAGAAAAAGCAGATTGGTGGCGGCTAAATCATATCATTGCCGCCCCTCCAGAAAACAAAGATCCTCAATAGAAACAAAACGATGCACAAGTGATGTCATGGATACTTTGCACCCTTGACACCACCATTGTAAATGCTGTTGTTGACCATACTACACGTGCCCATGAATTATGGACATGGATTTTCACCTTTCTTGGCCCATCACTAACGAAAGGGGGAGCGAAAAAAGGAAAGAAAGCCGGTCAGAATAAGAGAATTCATCATTCCGGCAAAGTGATGAGTTCAAAAACGAAAAAATCGCCTCCAAAGCTCCAGTGAGTCACCGGAACGGTGGCAAGACTACACTCACCATTCCTCGTCAAGAAAACTGACAAACAAGCATTCCAAATCCAAGAACCCCAAAATTAGATTTCATCAAACAAACCAAAAATATCTCTTTTTATATGGACACTAACAAAAAAAAACTCTAGCCCTACCCCAAGCCAAACCCACGTGCCCTCATTTGGGTCACCCAAGGATCCGCGTGGGTGGATCCCTTTCCAAGCCAAGTACTTCACCCATTTGAAATCCCAATCATGTTCATCCAACCATTTAAAATTATATACCCGTTTTCCTATCCAAACTCAAAAATTTGAAAATCAATTATGACAGAATTGCCAAAAAAATTATTAAAATGTCCTATGTAAAATCAAAAGATCAACTGGCGGATTTTCTGATCAAGGCAATTGGCTCAAAAGTATTGTAGAATATTTTTGGCAAGTTCCATCTCAATGATCCCAAGTCCAAACTTGAGGGGGAGTCTAGGAAAGTAGAATATTAGTAGAATATTTTATTTTATATTTTGTATTATTCTGATTTAGTTTCTTTAATCTTAATATCCTTAATATTTAGATTCCTTATTAGATGGTTAAATGATGTAGAAATAGAGGTGTTCCTCTCATTGAATAATTAATACAAATCCAGTATTCACCAAATTAAACCCAAACCGAATTCGCACTATGAATTTCTTCAATTTCGACACAAATTTATTTTACAAATTCATTTATTTCACAAAAATAGCTACTTTTGGGGGGAATATATGATCAATAATTATTTATTCAATCAAGCAATAATTATTTCGTTAGAAAAACTTATTTTAAATTTTACATAATTTTATTAACATTATAATTTGATAACTAAATTATACAATTGCATCTTTCTTTAAAATATATATTTAAACTTTGTGCATTACACGAGTTTGTATACTAGTTTGTATAATTTAATTTGCTACAATTAAAAAGCTTTTAAATTGAAGAGATAAAATATAGTAGTGTAATTAAGAAAGAGGAATACGTTACATATATTTGTTATTAAGGCAAATTAACATATATATGAATTTGTAAATATATAATATCATGCTACAATTTTAAACTTTTTAGTAATATTATTAAAGTAAAGTTGACTATATTTAGGACTAATTACATCCAAAAATGTATGAATAAGGGTATAAGATTTGGGGGAGATGAAACTTCTATGAATGAGGATAATGATGCATGACCATGCCCAAAGCAAAATGCACCATATTTCTAATTCTAATATTGAACATTGGAAATGTAAGCTAGACGAGTTTTATAAGGAATCTCATGATCATCTCAGCTTAATTTGAATTAAAATTACCCAAGAATTAATTTCATTATACAAAGCTAACAATTTGAATAAGTCAAATAGTTAGTATTTCTTGGGAAATATTATAAATTGAAAATTTACCAGGAATATTATAATATTTTGGATATTTTCTTACCATAGTACTAACTTTTGAGTTACCATGAATAATGCCAATTTAATGGTAGTGCTTTCCTAGAATATCCAATCAATAAAAGGTTAATAAACCAAAGTTGGTATTATTTTACAAAAAAACCCTTAAGTTGTTATTCATTATTAATCAAAATTTGGTATTATTTTAGGGAAATCAATAAAATGTTTTATTATTCACGGTGATTTTTCTAATAAATTAAAGGAAAAATTGTTGTGAATAATCCAATCTATTTTCCATTACCTGCCAATAATCCCACATTTTGAAATTTTTTTAATAATCCCACATTTGCTTTTAGTTTGTTGCCATTGGACTGTTCAAAGAAATGATCTGCTATATCAGTTTACCTCTTATATTCTTCCTTCTTCATAATAATCCAATCTATTTCCCATTATCTGCTAATAATCTCATCTTTAAAATTTTATACAATAATCAAACCTTTGCCTTTTTTTGTTGCCAATGGACCCTTCAAAAAGCTAAATGAAATTGTTATTATTTCCCAAGCTTATAAAGTTGATCATTAGATAAATAGTAATTGTCTTTACATACATATCTCATCAATTAGGGGTGTTCAAAAATCCGACCCGCCTGACTCGACTCATCGACCCACTTGACCCGACCCGATGACCTACATCCTAAATGGCGGGTCAATTTTTTAAAAAAATAATATAATTCGGATCTTGGTACCTGACCCGCCTTAACTGGGTTGGATCATGGGCAACAAAATACATTGAGTCGGGTACCAGCCGATCCGTTATATATTATCTTTGTGAAGTTGAAATTTACATGTTAAAATTTTATAATTAACATGTATAGAGTATTTTGCAATAGTCGTAACTTTATAAAAAAATAACAATAGTCGTAAGTTTTTCACTTTTCTTTAAAGTAAATCCCTTCAGAGTAAAATACCCCTTTAAATCAGTGGCCAAAAAAATTGAGTATTTTAAAAATTGTGAAATTTTTTATAATAATTGTGAAATTTTTGATAATAATTATAGAGAAAATGTGTTAAAGAAATTAAAAGAGACTTAACATGTATAGATAAGATATGTTGGATTATTATAAACTATTGGCAAAAAGAAATTGAGTATTTAGCTTCTTGAAGGATCCATTGTCAACAAAATGAAAACAAAGGTTGGATTATTAAAACAAATTCAAAAGGTGGGATTAATTGCAAGTAAAGGGAAATAGGTTAGATTATTATAAAGAAGAAGATGAGAGGTAACCTGGTATAGCAGGTTATTTTCTAAAGGATCCATTGGCAACAAACTGAAAGCAAATGTTAGATTATTAAAAATTTTTCAAAAGATGTGATTATTGGCAAGTAAATGAAAATAGATTGGACTATTCACAATAATTTTTTCCTAAATTAAAACGTTAAATCTTATACATTAATTATTTATGTAAGTTGCAGATGGTACATATTTACTATTATTATAGGTTAGTTATCGATAAAAAGAAAAATAACACTTTTTAAAAAAAATAAGATTATATATATATATATATATATATATATATATATATATATATATATATATATATATATATATATATATATATATTTATGTTCTACTCTAAATCTCATGCATTCGTTTTTTCTATCCAATTGTATTTTTTACTATTCTCTGACTACAATTAAATATTACAACTAAGAAAGATGAAATTTAAGGGAGTGTACACATCTAGTCCCATGGTTCATACTATGAGTGGATGATGATAAAAGATTGTAGAAAAAGTCATCAACTCCAATCCCTTCCCTGTGCAGCCAAGTCCATATTTCATATGGGAATACTCATAAAAATACTCCATAGTAAAAGACCTAATTATTTCATTTTATGTGTCCCCTCTTTATCTCTTATAGAGTACGTTTCTTAAACGATTGGGAAAATCAAACATGATGTCCACTTAACATGCATTGCATATAATGTGATGTTTATGATTAGATACAAATGTGGCAATCATGATTCATGTAGGTGAATGTGAGACTATACATTGCGTTACAATGAATAACTTATCATATATACCATGGTGTATAATTAATTGAAACATTGATTAAATAGAACATCAAAACTACATTTGTTATGATGCTTGAGATCTATTGAAATAAACGTCTTCTTTATTAGTGGAAATAACACTATTTCCTTACTTTATAATAATAGCCAATATGGTTTTCTTAGTTCCTCTAGAAACAAGGGTACCTGATATAGGTTGGCTATGCTTTAAACAAGGACCAAACTATATGCACACGTATGTTTTGAGGTTTCAAAATTCAGCAATTAAGGCTGAAAATTTAGGTTGTATTGTAAAATGTTTTTTTTTTTTTTTTTGAAATTTTGTGGGGTTTTGTAATAAGAAGAACTAAGAAAAGATATGTTGAATTGAACAACTTAAAAATGGCTGATCCAAGAATTAATTTGATACAGATTCACCATAAATTAAAACCAAGGGCTCCTAAGAACACATTCAAACTTTAAGCCAAAAGAATGAAAAGCATAGGAACTTCAACTTACTAAAACCAATCCAAGTTAAAGTAAATTGCAAAGAGAGAACAAAGGAATTTGCTCAAAGGTTGTTTTGTATTCAGAATGTAAAAAATCAGGTTGTGTATTATAAGAGTTCATACATCCTATTTATACTAAAGCATTCAGCAATGAGTACAAGCTTTGAAAATGAAAGTACAACCAAAATGACAATAAAATGCAACAACTAGTAAAAGAACAAGGAGATTTTTGCTGATTTTTTTTTGTTGTCTCTAACAGCTAGTTTTTGTTGTCTCTAAGAACTAGTTTTTCTTTGGGGTTTGCAAATCATCTCTTCTATCTTCTTGGGATTATTTGTGGCTGATTTGTAAGAGGTATTATCATAAAAATCCCACTCAATCTTCAAAACATATGGCTGTTGTAAATCAGCTAGTTTTGAAGAATGCAACGGCTCAATTTGGAGAATCTGATTGCTTGTTTTGATCCATGCGTTTTAATTTTGTAAAGGACGTCCCATGAGCAAAATAAATATTAGACTCAATAAAATAAAAATTACAACTCGACTAACTAAACATGAGACATGATTAAGCTTGATCCTAAACCTGGCTTAATCATCTCTAAGACTTTGTTTCATTATAAAAATGAAAATACAAAATAAAAATTAAAGAAGAAGATTTAGTTCATGATTACAAAATTAAAAGACTTGACATTTGAACCTTGAATTTGAGCATCTCCCATATGATGAATCATGGTATTGATCCGGGTTAGCTCATGAGAACTAGATGTAGGTGATCCTACATCAGTACCTAATCCGTTTAAGAGTATAACTATAGGTGTTTATTTGAATTATTGGATTAATTTCTAGCTAGGTGCTTAGAGTTGGTTTGAAATCGAATTTTATGTTCATATTTTTTTTATATAATTGTTAATTATTTTTGAACTTGGGTCAAATCAAATTCGATTACAAGGTCGGTTAAATTTCAAGAGCATCGAATCTGTTTTGAACGCCTCTAAGCACTCCATTCCTCTCAATTTATTTTGATGGATTTTGATGCAAATGTAGCAAAATGACAAGTATATATATATAATCCAATCACTACTAATAGATTTTACAAAATGATTTAGTTTGATTAATAAATAATAGTTTTTCAGTGCTTATTCAATTATTATGATTTTACAAGATTTAGTTTGATTAATAAAGTTATCCAATCACTAAAGTATATGCTCTTGAATTTTAGGTGCAATACAAATAAATTTTCTAATAAAATTCACTTTGAAATTTATTACATATATGAAAAATCAAATACGTAAGGTTTTAGGGATTTTTAAAAACTTTGCAAATCGACGGAATAATATATTACCTCATTAAAATTTAGAAAAAGTCAGATTAATTTAGATAAATATTTTATATATGATTATAAAATTCTAATAATCAATCATATATTTCTTTTGAATTGTGATATATTGAGTATATTTTATATACAATTATAAACTTTTTCAATAATATATATATAAATAAAAATAAATTTACATATATAAACAAATTAAAACATGTGGACATTACACAAATTTGTATACTAGTTTCAAGTGATAAAATATTAATTTGGAGAATAAAAGGCCATAAATGAAATGAAATAAATGGAATACTAGTAATTTGACTGCTGGAGGCCTAGCATATCTGAAACTATCAATATTAAATCAATCCCTATCTTGCTTTAATCGGATACATATTCACTTTATTTTGAAATCTTTACCTAATCTATATATCTTTTGAATTAACAGTTCACATTAAAAAGTGAGTAAGAAGTGATGTATCTTTCTTGTGAGGTTACAGTTAAACAAAATAAGTGGTCAATACTAACACTATTGGCATATGTTACATTCAATATAGATTTGAGATCAAAATCAACAATAAACAACCTGAAACAAAAAAATGCTACTATGTCGTTTTCTTTTCTTTTTATTTATAATAAAAAAAAAAAAAAAAAAAAAAAAAAAAAAAAAAAAAACCTTCATCCCAATGTCTTAAGTGTTTTACACCTAAGGTGGATTTAAAAGATTAGATATACGTAATCTTATACTTGTTAGTGATTATATTAACAAAGAGATTGTTTCCGATTGACCATTAATAGCATGTACAACTTTAAATAAAAAGTGTATATAATAGAATGAGCTATTTTACTACAGTCCATTATCAGGGCCGTCTCGTAAATTTTGGAGTCCCTGTGCCAATTTTATCTTATAAACCTTACGATTTAAGAAAAGACAATATCAAAATACTAGTATATGATTTGATCCCACAATTTATTAAACTAATAATATTTGACTCTTTATTACTTTGTTACTTTGTTACTCTCGTGTAAAATAATATACATATAATTCGTGGTAATTGAAACAATAAATCAAATAAGTATAAAACTGGATTTTTGGGGCCTCTCTAATAATAAGGCCCTGTGTTGTAAATCGCTTCCCACATGCTAATCGACGGCCATGTCCATTATAATCCGAAATTGTTATATGATTGAGATATTAATAGAATACATAATGTATTTTAATTCCTCGATACACATGACAAAAAGTTACATATTTGAATTTCATCCACACTTTTTTCTTAAGATTGTGCTTGAAAACAAGTAATTCATTTCGAATTGTAGACTCCAATTATGACTGATAAAGGAAGAATTTTAATAATGACAAGATTTTGGAAGTTATTCCAAAATTTTCAACTTTACCTAATTTTAAAACAATAATGAAAATTGACTCAAATCTAAAAAGGATTTTACTGATTTGTTAGACATTAAATTTGACTCAATTCTAGATATCTATATGTAATCATTGTTTTCAAACAGAGCATAAAGGACTTTGTGCGAGGGGGCACGATTGACAGAATACATCTGGTTCTAATTAGTTACTATAATACTTCTTCTTGTCATGCTATCTAATGGACTATTTTAATCCGTAATAACCTTATTTGCGAATAATTAAAAATTATATAAGTTGATAGCGTGATAACTAACTTGGTATTTTTATGCTTAACGAACAAAAAGTGAAACGATATCAACTGATGAACATTAGTTATCATTCAATTGTTGCCCTTAATTCCAACCAGAACTAATATCTTACAAATAATTTATTTCAATATAAAGGGATGTCTCTATTATTTTTTCAAGTGCTTATTAAATATTAAAATTGATTTTCTATACGAGAACTCATACATTATTTTGCCTAAAGCGTACAAAATGTCAAAAACGGCCCTGGCCACCAAATCTAATGTTACAAATTCCTACAACTGTCAGGTTAAACTATTAATCAAGATAGATTCTTTCAAATTTATATCTCTTGTTAATTAAGTTAGTATTATATGAGTGGTAATTTTAGCTGTCAAGATCAAATTAGATAGAAGAGATTAGCTTTAAGAACACAAAAGATATTATCTTTTGACTGACTAAAAAGATTGTCGATAAAATGTTCTCAGCATTTCCTTTGAACTTTTTGCATAAACAGCAAAACAAACTCTTCAATCTGGATTCTATGTTGACTATATCTCATGTCTTTGCTTATTTAATAACTTACGTGTTCATAACTCTACCTTCTTATTTAAATGTTCCACTCAAGTTCAGCCCAAATATTTCCTACTATGGAGTTGTTGGAGTAACCTTCTCTGCTGTTCGTAAGGCTCCAAGGCAATTCCTTTAGGAAATAAATTTTTTAATTTGGATTTTAACTACAAAGCAAAATTTTCTTTTTAAAGAAAACTCCAAGTAAGAAAACATAAGAAAAATAATTATAATATCTTATTTACAAATCAGTCACAGTCACTGGCAGATCCAAAACTGAAACTTAATTAAAACGAGCACAATTGATAAAAATTAATTCAATAAAAAAAAATCTTAAAAATCATAAATTATTATATATAAAAATTATTTTCAATTCAACCCTATAAAATAATATTCTATAATCTATATCAATGAGTTTTCGTATCTTGAATTCGACGAGTAATAAGATCATTGGGAATATTACAAAATTCATCCTTCTTAATAAAAGTTACCTAGCATCATTCGTACATTGATCTCCTATTTTATTATGCAATTTTTTCTTCACGGTATTCATCACAGAAAAAACTCTCTTCACCGTAGCTGTTGCAACAAGTAGTAACTAAGCCAGTTTCAAAAGTTAATAAAACTAAGCGTAGACTACATTTTTTTTTGTTTTCACTAATGTTTGAGAATGATCACCTAATCCTTTTAAATATCAAAACGATCATCATCTCACATATCAGCAATATAAACCTTAAGTTGGTGTTTAAGTTCTACAAGAGCACTATCTGAAAGATCGTGTGGGTAAAACTTACCCATCTTTACTAACCTGTCAAGATCAAAATCATGAAATGAATGAGCTAAAACAAGTTATGTGAAGAATGTAAGGGTGATGGAATACTCTAGGAGGGGGGTTGAATAGATTATAACAACTTTTTGTTGATGACAAGTCAGGACCTTAAAACTAAAAATAGAAGTGGTTTTGTGGAATAAGTTTGGGACTTGTTTTGAGCAATAGATAAAAACAGAATGTAACGAGCAATAATAAAGAACACAGAGATATAAAATGTTCAGTCCTATAAAGCACCTAATCTCTACCTTTGAGCTTTCCCTAGCTGTAATAGTTCGGGTTAAAGTTAACCGGATATTCAAATGTGAATATGAATTCCAGGTCACACATCGAACATTTAAGTTAAATCGTTTCTAGGATCTATGACGTTCTAGTGATAAAGAAATAAATAAAAAAAAACGTAAATAATAAATCACCGAAAGTCTTAAAGATTACAACTTGAGATAGTACTGGCCTCGTTAAAACTAATTATGTCAAAAAAAAAGCTTACTTGCGATGGGAAGCATGTTAAAGTTCATTTGACAAATAATAAAAGTCTAGGTGCGATAGCCAACTCAATTACAGGTTCTATTATTTGGTTCCTCACACAACAGACCCACCTACAACTCAACCTGCTAGTTGTCGAATGACAACAACATAGCACGTTCCAAAGAACATAAATCAGTACATGTCAGAGACTTCATACAGTGCGTTATACAGGTTACATACAAACAATAAGTTCATCCTAATATGCAAAGGCTCTAATAGTCTAGATGTCATATTTGACTTTTCAAATCCCAACTCATGTCATTACCCGTCCTATTCGGGTCACCAGAGTAATAGAAAAGTTTGGAGGAATACACAGAGGAGAGCTAATCCCAAGCAACCTCCAACCTAAGACGTTGCCCGTCTTGTTCGGGTTGTCATAGGTAAAGTATGCATACCCCCATGGTGACTGTAATGATCCAAAACTGCCATGCGAACGATAATGATTATAATTCCAAGTCCAATGTAGTAAACTCATAAGGTAGTAAACACAATCATCCTCAATTTTCAACTTTAACTCCTTTCAAATTATTTGAGGGGTCTAAGCTTTAAGTGATATATAACTCACATCATAGAATGAAAAAAACATTACTTTACATAACCAATTACAAAATTATGGTCTAAGCGTGTACCTTGGTAGCACGATAAATCAAATCAAAGCATTTCACGAATGAAATCTCAACCTCTTATGAATCGAGGTCCTAATACAACACCCATACAAAAATAAAATCACGTAAAATAATGCTTATGAAT
This sequence comes from Amaranthus tricolor, assembly GCF_026212465.1. NCBI lineage: Eukaryota > Viridiplantae > Streptophyta > Magnoliopsida > Caryophyllales > Amaranthaceae > Amaranthus > Amaranthus tricolor. Next base: position 15,531,412 of record NC_080060.1, on the reverse strand, counting down.
AAAATTCTTTCAACAAAATAAAAATTTTGTAAAACAATAATGGATTAATAACTTACAAATTTTAAGGATTAAAGGTTGAATTTAAAACAAGTGAACACCCAAAATAAACCCAAAGTTTTTTTCTCACTTTTTTTTTCCCTTCTCCCTCTTGTAGCCAAAATTATGAAGCAAAAGTGAAGAAATTTTCTGATTTTTTTTTATGTAATCAAAAGTATTAGGTGACCTTTCAGAGATAAATTTCTTCATAAATTATAAAAATAATGGTCCTTATTCAATACCATAAATCTTGCCATTAATTTAATTACACTAATCATGTGACCGGCCCCATTCCTTCACTTTCTCCTTTTTATTTTTTTAATTTAATTTAATTACTTTATTGTTCGGTTTAATTGTTAGACGCAAAATTTGTTAAACGATAAGCTTGTTAGGCGACGAAATGCGCGCACAACAAAAGTATGCTCCAATAATTATTAAAAAGAAATTTAATTGACTAACTATTTATTAAATAATTAATTTTTTTAATCGATATTTTAACGGGGTGTTATAGACTACCCCTTTAAAGAAGTTACGCCCTCGTAACTTTCTCAACGTCACATAAACGGAAAACTTCACAAAACACTAATACAATTCACAAACACAATTCACAACACAAACTTGACACACTTATTAACTCACCAAACAAATCAATTTATCTATTGATTAGCGCGAAAGTCCTATCGCCTTCTACCCACTTAAGGAATTTACGTCCCCGTAATTTTACTAACCTGAAACAGATGCGGGTATTTCTCACGCATTGAGTTTTTGGTTTCACATATAGCCGCCCCGCGCTCATGATTAGATCATAAAACTTTAAGCATTGTAGTATCTTTCCTCCAAGTACTACGAACGTTAGTACCCAAAATACAAACAAGTTGGTCAGCATAAGACAAGGTTGCATCAAGCTCTAAAGGTTCGGGGTCTAAAACATGTGACGCAGTGGAAAAATATATTTTTAGCTGTGACACGTGGAAAACGTCATGTACTTTTTCCAAGGAATTGGGAAGTGCTAAGCGATAAGCCATCTTACCCACCCGTTCCAAGATCTCATAAAGGCCAATAAACCCAGGTCTCAACTTTCCACAAGCACCAAAACAAACCACCCTACGCATCGGCGATAACCTTAACAACACTCGATCCCCTACTTCAAACTCTTCTGGACAACACTTCAAATCAGCAAGACTTTTGGCAGTTTTGTGCTGCTTTCATTCCTTCCCTTATCAACTTTACCTGCTCTGTCATTTGAAGTAACAAATCGGGTTTCACAATCGCAACTTCAGTGAAATCAGCCTATACATCAGATTTCGGCAATGAAGCCAATACAAAGCCTCAAATAGAGCCATTTGAACTGTCGCCTAATAACTATTGCTATAAGAAAACTCGACAAAAACCAAATGCTTATCCCACGACCCTTGCCACTAGATGGTAATAGCATGCAACATGTCCTTTAAAAATTGATTTGTCCACTCCATCTGCCTATCAGTCTGTGGATGAAACGACATACTATACAACAACGTAGTGCCCATAGCCTGCTGTAAAGTCTTGCAAAAGTGTGACGAATAACGAGTATCCTTATGAGACACAATTGTACAGATACACCGTGAAATCGTACAACATACTTGATGTAAGCACGAGCCAACTGTTCCATCTCCCAACGGTAATTCATGGGAATGACACATGCAGATTTTGTCAAACAATCCACTATAACCCACAAAGAATCGTTACTTAACTTCGTTCATGGCAACCCCAACAAAATCCATCGATATATAATCCCACTTCCACACCGATATCTCCAAGGATTGTAGCAAATTGCCCGGTCTTTTGTGCTCGCTTTTAGCCTTTTGATAGGTCAAACAACGCGAAACATACTCAGTGATATCCTTCTTCATTACCGACCACCAGAATATAAGCTTAAGATCTTGATACATCTTATCATCACCAGGGTAAACAGAAAACTTCAAACTATGAGCTTCATCCAAGATACGCTTCTTCAAGTTGGTTCTCCCATCGGTAAACACCACCGGCTCGTGAACCTAAAACCACCATCCTTATGAACCAAGAACCCCTCTAATTTTTCCTCACGAGCATGTTCCTTTAACTTCATCAGTTTAGGGTCCTTATCTTGTGAACTCAAAATTTCCTCAAAGAACGAGGGTTATATAGCCAAAGCACCTAGGCAATGTTGCAACTCACCTTCCCGAATGACCTCCAAATTCAACTTAGCAAAGTCACAATTCAATTCCTAAACCCCACCCAGAGCAGCCAAAGTATAACTAGATTTCTTGCACAAAGCATCAGCAACCAAGTTAGTCCCCTTATGACAAAAAAACTCTACATCGTAATCGGTCATCAACTCTAGCCACTGACGCTGCCGCATGTTTAGGTCACTTTGGCTATAAAGATACTTCAGACTCTGATAATCGGTGTAGATTCTACACTTGACTCCATACACATAATGCCGCCATATCTTGAGGGTGAAAACAATAGCATCTAACTCCAAACTGTGAGTAGGATAGTTAAACTCGTGCGTCTTCAACTTTTGTGAAGCGTAAGCGATCACCTTGCAATCTTGCATCAGCCCACATCCTAAGCGCTTCTTTGATGCGTCACTATAAACCGTATAATCCAATTTAAGGTCAAGTAAAGTAAGAATAAGGGTCGTTGTTAACCTTTCTTTTAAAATCATGAAGGCCTATTCACATTCGTCAGACCATTCGAACTTCTTCTTGTTCATCATCAGCAAAGTCAAAGGTCGAGCAATATGTGAGAAATGTTTAACAAACCAACGATGGTACCCAGCTAACCGTAAGAAACTTCACACTTATCTGACATTCTTTGGCGACGACTAGCTTCACACCCGCTTTATCTTTAGAAACAAAATGACCCAAAATGACACCTTCTCCAATCAAAACTCACACTTCGACAACTTTGCATACAAACTTTGTGCTCAAAGAGTTTGTAACCAAACGTAGGTGTTCCTCATGATCAAATTGATCCTTGGAATAAGACAATATGTCATCTATGAAGATCACAACAAACTTAGCTACGTAAGCACTAAACACCTAATTCATCAAACACATAAAAGCGGCTGGGGCATTTGTTAACTCAAAAGGCATCACAGTGAACTTGAAATGTTCATATCTTGTCCTAAAAGCCGTTTTATGGATGTCTCGCTCCGAGATTCTCAATTGATGGTAACCTGACATTAAGTCAATCTTTGAAAAGATCCCAGCTCCCATTAATTGATCAAACAAATGCGTCAATACGAGGCAGCGGTTATTTGTTCTATACAGTCATCTTATTTGACTCCCTATAGTCAATACATAGCCCCAAGCTGCCATCCTTCTTCTTCACAAGCAGCACCAGAGCGCCCCATGGTGAAACACTTGGTCGGATATAACCCTTATCCAACGATTCTTTAAGGTGAGTGATCAGGACTTTACGTCCTTCAATAGTAATACCACATGTGCATGGCATAGCGTAGTACATCGGCAAGTACGGTTCGAATCCACAAGGAGGTGGGGTTAAGTTAATAGTTTCTCGATCGATTAGTGTGTTCGAAAACGTATAATATGATGTTTGGAGATAAAAATAATTAAAAAAAGCAATTAAATGTACTTAAAGCATAAACGTAAATAAGAATACAATGAACTAAAAGCAAGGATAAAATGATCAATAAGCTAAGAGGCATAGGCTAGGCTTTCTCACCAAAGTAGTGTTTACTAAACGTTAACCTAAGGTCATGGATATTTTGTTATGGGGAAGAATGTATCATAAGTACTAATGTTCTCTCTCCAGTAACAAAAGCTTTCTAATCATACTAAACTACCTATTCTCATGGAGCTAAGCATAATTTAAGACATGTAGCACACATTCAACATTTCCAATCAAAGCATCTACCTATTTTCATGGAGACGTCTTAACTTTTAAGCATAGATTATCGTTAAAAATCGACTCTCGCCTTCAATTCAACGACACTACAACATGATAGCAAAATCCATCATAAACCATAAACAACACAAACAAGCCAAAGGTAAGGAAAGCAATTCAAACTACATACATGGTGATGATGACTAGCCTAAGCCAAAACAAGCTACTCACTCATACTCATATTGAAATTGTAGATTGCGAAGAAGCCAAGAATCATAGATGAATAAATTAAACGAGAGTATCCTAAAGAGATGAGTGCAATATAAGTTGAAGAACTACAAGCATGAATATATGAAACCAAAGACAAACAATGAAAGATAACTAAGTGACATGAATTGAAAACAATATAAGAAAGGATAGAAGTTACTCTTTTGAGTTCAATCTAACGATGATGAGCAAGATGATGTGATGATTCAAAGTAATACCTTCCAAAAGCTTCAATAATAGTACATAATTGGTTGAAGAATTTCAAGTTGCAAAATATTACAATAAAGGATGAAGTTAAGATTGTATTTGGACAATGAAAATACTTAATTGAATTGAAAGGGAAATTGTGCTAACACTAATTCTTAATTTGAAATGAAAACAAAGCTATGAAGAATACATGGAAATTACTCAAAATGAAAGGTGAAAACTGAGATGATAGCTCTATCTTCCTCTTCTCTATTTATAGGCTTCAAAAAACAAGTGGAGGGTGGTGGTTTCATGATTGCTCCACCACCCCTAGGTTGTAAGAGGAGGAGGGGGGGGGGGGGGGGCTGCCACCCCTAGTAGATAGGGTAGGGTGACTGGCAGTCTTAGCAGCAGAAATTAGAAGCAACAAATGTAATTGGACCTCAAATGATGCTTAAAAAGATCGCACATGTTGCTGCCGTCCATTTTGCTCGACCCGAGCGAATCCCGCTCGAGCAATCAAGCCACCATCAGGTCCAACATCAGAAACTTCAAAAATTGGACCGATTGTGAAATTTAGCTCCGCTCGACCCGAGCCATCTTGTTCGACCAGTCGAGCGGATGTACTGTACACCTGGATTGAATCTTGCTAATGATGAGAAGCTTTGGAAGTTTGAATGCACTTCGCTCAACCCGAGCCAACTTTGCTCGACTGGT
>NC_080060.1:15508836-15521336 GCF_026212465.1 Amaranthus tricolor | reverse complement strand
CTACCTCTTGCATAATATTGCCCATAATGAAGAAGGTGGATTAGAAAACTTGGTCAATAGCGTTACTATAATGGATTGAACACCTTTAAATGATATTGCACAGGACTTTCCTCTCAAGATTAATCATGTTATGGGTAGGTTTCTTAGAATAGGAAGGAAGAATGTTGAAGAATTTAATTTGAGCTCTCGTAATGCGAGTGGCTTTTTCTTTTTCTAACTTTGAGTGATTCCTAGAGGGAACACCCAAAATTTTGCCAAGGATTGAAGATTGGCATAGAAAAGGTGGAATAAGAGAGGGTAGTTTTCCTCACCATAGTTAACAATATTCCAGAAGGATGAAGATTAAAGAAGATCAAAACAAATAAATTTTTGCTCATTGAAGAAGTCGATGTCTAAAAAATGTGTTGAACAAATGTCATGGCTTTTGGAAATCTCCTCATTTCAACTTTTGCTCATTGTTAATAAACCATGAATAGTCTATGGTAGAGGAGTGTACATCAATAATTTGTGGGTAGGAATCATTCGAAGAAGAACTCTCATTGTAAGAAACGGTTTGGACAGAGGATGAATCAACCTTGTATGCCTTGATTTTTCACCATTTAGATGTTCTTGGGGTAGAATGAACTGGAGTTTTCCTTTGGATGCTAGAGTTTTTCTTTTGGGAGAGGCATGACTATTAGCAGGTTGAGATTTGGATAAACAATAAGAGAGTAATTAGGGTAGTTTCAATTTTTGAGAGTAGTGAGGGTGAATGAAGAAAGTACATGAGTAGAGGTTAAATAAAGATTGAGCTTAACGGTTTCGGAAGGGTTAATAATGATATGTGTAAGGTGATGTGGTGGGAAAGGAAAAAGTGACGGTTTGGGTAAAAGGGTGATAGGACGGTTATGGGTGGGAAATCTTTGGTTGGGATTCACTTTGGAATGTAACCATATAATTATAAGAAATGATTTTGTTTCCTAACGCATAAAAGAGAATAAGTTAAAAGATATTTTTATTTTTCAAAATCAAAATTTTCCAAAAGAGAGAAAATATTTTTATTTTCATAAATATGGCAAGAAAATAACTTGAAATAAAATGGTTGTAATTTTGAAGACATAATTTGTTTTTAAATAATAGTGTCAAAAAATATCTAGAAAGACGTTCGATCAATATCTTGATCCATGATACAAACACTTTAAAAACCGTATTAATTTAGCCTAGCTGTCAGATCCTTGACAATCACTGTCAAGGCCTCAAAACATAAGTCTAATCAAATGCAACACATAAAAGCACACAAAATTAAATAAGATGATCCCCCTAAATTTGAGCACCCTTGTTTAACATACTAGGTTGTTGAATCTATCTTTGGGCAATGGCTTTATGAAATTATTTGTAATTTGAAATTCGGTTGGAATAAAGCCAATAGTGATGTCCTTCTTATTGTAATATCTCGTATAAAATGATTTCTTACATCAATATGCTTTGTACGACAGTGTTGAATTGGATTCTTTGTAATTGAGATAGCACTTGTATTGTTACACTATATTGGTACTTCCTTGTACTAGATCCCTTAGTTGTTGAGATATCCATGGAATTTAAGCACAACAAGCACCTGCGGCAAAATATTCAGCCTTAGCTGATGATAAGGCCATCAAGTATTGTTTCTTTGATTGCCACGAGATAAGGGAGGATTTAAGAAATTAACAATTTCATGTAGTACTTTTTTTTATCAACTTTATAATTTGCAAAATCAGAATTTGAATATCCAACTAACAAAACATCAAGTTTATTGGGATAACAAAGACCAAGGTCTCGAGTCCCATTTAAATATTTGAAGGTTCTATTCACTATTATAAGGTGAGATTCTTTAGGATTAGCTTGAAAACATGCACATACACCAACACTAAACATAATATTAGATCTACTAGCTGTTAAATAAAGTAATGATCTAATCATACCTCATAATAGCTTTTGATGTATAGACTTACTGTCAAGGTCTTGATCAAGTGAGCATGTAGAACTCATGGGAGTCTTCGAGGGATTGGATTGATCCGAGTTATACTTGTTTAGAAGGTCTCTTACATATTTTCCTTGATTGATAAATATGCCTTCTTTTCTTGTTTGTTTTACAATTCAAGGAAGAATGTCAATTCTTCCATTATGCTCATCTCTAACTCTTTACTCATAAGACAAAAAATTCCTTGCTAAGAGAAATGTTAGTAGGTCCAAATAAATATCGTCATCATAAAATTGAACAATTAACACATCATTACCTTGAGTCTTAATGAATAGTGTCTTTTCTATCAAACCACTTTCAAAATCATTTTCCATCAAGAAATTAGAAAGTCTTTCTTACTAAGCTCTAGGAGCTTGCTTTAATCCATAAAGACCTTTCTCCAAGAGAAAAACATGATTTCAAAACCTTTCATTTTCAAAACCAGGAGGTTGATCTACATACATTTTTTCGTTAAGATAATCGTTTAGATTAGCACTTTTAACATCTATTTGATAAAGTTTAATATGGATGAAGGAAGCAAAAGCTAACAACATTCTAATAGCCTCTGATCTAGCAACAGGTGCAAAGGTTTATTCAACATCAACACCTTCTTGATTGTGACCTTTTGCAACAAGTCTTACGAATGACCTTACCATAGAATCAATACCCTCTTCCTACATGTTCTTGCGTAGGCTGCTCTTGTAACTTATCATAGAAGTTCCTAAAGAGCCAACAATCTGGAAGGGTTATTATGCAATTTCTCATGAAATTAAATAGAAGGTATCACCAATCCAGAAGCAACTTGCTAATGATGAAGGATTTGCCATCTCCAAGTGAAGTTTACACTTGTGTAGGAGCAGGTACATCAAGAAATAAGCAAGATTCCTAATGATAATTCACAAGACTTTAATATGGCTTGTAAGGTGGAAAAGAGAACATACAATGATTTCAAGAATAAGAATTACAAGGGTAATGGAAACAAGAGACACAACAGTAGCCTTTTCTGTGAGCATTGTAGAATTAATGGTCATGCTTATGACAAATGCCGGAAGGTGCATGGTTACTCACCCAACTTTAAGTCCAATTCATGTAGTATAATCAACTAATGAATTTACTAAGCAAACAAGGGAATGCAACAAATGAAACAAGGGAAGTCGTGTGCTCTAATGATGTACAGTCCACAAGTTTATACCTCTCTACTATTAATCATAACACATGGATAATTGATAGTGGAGCTTCGGATCATATGTGCTACAACCTCTTATTATTTGATGATTATAAGACACTAACTGTGAACAACCATTACGTCATCATAACTAATGGTAACCAAGTCAAAGTGAATATCATAGGGAATATAATAATATCCTATTGAAAGATGTCTTGTATGTTCCATCCATTCACTATAACCTTATATCTGTCAACAAGCTTGTCTTGGACATGAATGTATTATGGAAGGAAGTTTGATGAAGATGCCTTTCCTGCTTGGTAAAATAAGAGGCGCTTTATACTACCTAAAAAATGGTACTGAAATAGAAATAAAAGCCACACAACATGTTGCATGCATTGGCTCAAATAATGGAGATGACTAAAAGCTGCACAACTTGAAGATGTGGTACATTAGATTAGGGCATCTACCCTTTAATAAGATTGAAGTCATATTTCTTGAACTCAAGGGAAATGATATAAAAAAGTTGCTTCTGCACCATTTTCCCCTTGACAAAACAGACAAGATCTAGTTTTTCTAAGAAAATAAAAGATACACAATGTGTATTCCAATTGCTACATATAGTTGTATGGTGTCAATTGAGACACCCAACTAGCACACAATGTAATATGTTCATCACAATAGTAGATGATTTTTCAAGATTTACTTGGATATTTCTTATTAAACATAAATATGAATTCTTGACTCAATTCAAACAATTCTATGAATACGTGTTGACTCAAATTAATGTCAAAATTAAACATGTCCGAATAAACAATTCAAAGGAACACTTCAAAGAAGAACCCTTACAATTCTGCATATAAAGGGAATTACTCATTAGAGTATTTGTGTTGGCACCCCACAATAAAATGGGGTGGCTGAAAGAAAGCATAGATATTTAGATCAAGTAATCAGAGCACTCATGTTCCAATCAAAACTTCCTATGTCTTTCTGTGGGGGACTCTGTGCAATGTGAAACCTTTCTAATTAATAAAATGCCTCTGAGCATTCTACACGACAAGAGTCCATATGAAATCTTGTTTGGTAAGCCTCCGAAGTATGACATATTACAACCCTTTGGATGTCTTTGTTATGCATCTAATTTAAATAGGGAGAGAATGAAACTTGACCTAAAGCCAATCCATGTTTATTCATTGGATATGCATAAAGTTAAAAGGGATTTAAACTTTATAACTTGAAAACAAAAATTGTGTTTGTGTCAAGAGATGTAAAGTTTCATGAAATTTTTTTTCCAATTTACATCACAAATTCAGAAACACATGTACTATCTTAGATTTTTCTCTTCATGTCCAGCTTGGACTATATAAGCAGAGACAATATGATCTCATGCAACAAAGATATTGATACACCAGAAGGAATACCTTAGTATACTGACATAGATTTAGATAATCGAGCTCTTCAAAAGAAAGATAAAGCCTCCAATTTGTTAGTATGCAGAGATTTGGAGCCTTTATACTACTTTCTTGGGATGGAGATATCTAACACTCCAGAATGAGTGATCTTAACTCAGCACAAATTCACTAAGGAGGTTCCAAAAGCCAGTGGGCAAGATCATTCAAGAAAGTTGTTACCTCTTTACCCTTGAATAATAAGTTGTCTGAATCTGATTAAGTGATATTAGATAATCCTACCCTATACAAAAGCATCATAAGAAAACTTAATTTCCTCACTAATACTAGACCTGATTCGTCCTATATTGTCTAAACTCTAAGTCAATTTCTGCAGCAATCTAGATTATCCCATTGAGAAGCATTATTACATGTCCTTAACTATGTTAATGCTACTTGTGGTCAAGGCATCATTATTGAAGGTAAGGATAAGCTAGTTTTACAAGTCTTTCAGATTCAAATTGGGCTTCTTGTCCTGATAGTAGAAGGTCAGTTACTGAATATTTAACTCTATTTGGGAAACTCTCCTATATGTTGGAATTTTAAAAAGCAGCATACTGTATCCAAATGTAGTTCAGAAGTAGAATATAGAGTAATGTCTCAAGTTGCTTCAGTATTAACCAGGTAGTTAGGATTTGGCCATCAGGACCATTCAAGAATTTGTTCATCAAGACCATTCAACAATTTGTTATACAAACTATGTGTAGCCAGGAAGCAGAACCCCTAGTTTGAGGTGGGATGTTGAGACATGTTGTCTCTTGGTGTTTTGAGGATGCTACACTACTTATATGTATTCTTCACTATGGGTTGTTGATCAAAGTATTGGGTCACCAAACCAGTACAAGGTACTGCAGACTCTGCATTGCTTGTGCACAATATCTTATTCAGCACATGATCATTTGAAAGCACAACAACAATGTTGGTTTAGTGATAGTTTAATAAGGTGGCATTCTGTTTTAAATTTTTAGTTATAAGGATTAGCTATTCTTGTATAAGGTTGTTAGGCTTCAGAAGTTTGTTATAACAACTTATATTACTAATTCCTGTTTACATCTTTTGTTGTAAATACATTTATGAATGAATCAATAAGAAATCGTTCTTATTTCTTTTCTTGCTTCTTCTCTTGCTTTTTTCCTTTCAAATCCACCCTCGTCTCCTCTATTTTGGAGTTCTCTAAGTTGAAATATATTTCAAAATTTTGCATACTCCAAGGCTCTAAGCTGTAAAATATCTCAAATATTTTCGGTTTTCTTTTTCTTTTTGAATTGTAATTCGAATTTACTCTTTCATATTTTAGATTTAATTAGCAAGGATTCTTATTATGACATAATTTGAGGTTTTTTTAATTATCAAATTTGTAAATTTGTTTTCTTTCAATATCAATGCGAAAATTGAGGTTTAACTCATGGAGTTTATAGTATATCTGCGGAAAAATAGAAGAATTGTATAATTTTAAAAACATACAATAATAATGTTGTAAATGAAGACTTAAAAATTTTGATTTTACTTGAAATAGATATATATGTTCTTTTAAAAACATTTGTTGTAATCACGTGTAAGAAAAAAAAATCTTTCAAACAAGTGTTTCTCTTTTCACATTTATACAAAACAATTGATAACAATAACACTTGGGAAAAATTACCGTGATTAATACCAACATAAGGTGGTGTTTGCCTAAAATAATATACTAATTTTTGTTTATAGTAGGCTATTTGACAAAAGTTCGTATTATTCTAGGAAAACACACCCTAAGTTGGTATTATTCATTGTTAATCAAAACTTGGTATTATATAGTAGAGAACTCAACAAAAATTTATATTATTCAAGATAATTTTTCAAAAAAAAAAAATTGAACAAAAACGCAAGTCTAAATAATGTGATAACATCAAATAACATTACACAGTGATTAACTGATTATCATTTGCTTAAGCCCTAAAAAATTTAAGGGTAAGTACAAAGAAAGGTAAAATTAGGTTAAAGCACCGTGCTTCAGCTCACTGTTTTACAACTTCCGACCGCGCCAAATCAGGACGATGAATTCGAACTAAACGAGCCATTGCTAAGTCCATCCAACCCCTCTGCTAGTCTTCTGTTTGAAGACTTTGTTCGGTAACACCATATCTCGAAAGCCTCAGTTAAGTCTGGATACTCTAACTGTTTGGATTCCATCCAATTAGCCAGTATATCAGCCTGATCATTAGATGGTAATGCTACAATAAGTGAAACAATGGCTCCTTGGATGCTTTGACAAAGGTCTTCATCCATTCTGAAAGGAAAACCTGTCTTGTCACCAACGGAATCTAGGATAGGCTTCATCTTTTGAATGTAGGGAAGCCATATCTTTAACAGTTGCACCCTACATACGGGAGGCAAAATCACATTGCCGTAGCCAACAATATCCAAGACTTTTGCAGTAATCTCGATGAGCTTGAACTTTAAGCTCCACATGACAGATTCCAATTTTGGGTTTTCAATCACACTTATTATAAAGATAGATAGATCAACCCATTTTGAGACAAAATCCCCCATAAGGTTAATCTTTGGTAGTAAATTACACAACCATTCAAGACCACCTAGATTGTGTAATAGGTTATTTTCGGAGGTTTCCAAGGAAATGTCAGAGTATGAAAGGAGGGAAGAAAGTTCCTTTTCAAACAGAGAAAACATTTGAGAAAGACCGTTTTTAATCTCAGATTTCACTTGATCATCAGCTGCTACTAATGGAGTCTCTTCGTCTTCCACTAGCATGTATTCTATTTGCTCTTGAGCAGAGATCCGAATCTCATCACCAAATGGAGGGCAAGGTGGGTTGATAGACATAGCATACCGAACAGCAGCAAGAAAAACATTTTTGGTCAAATTTGGATCTAGGGGCTTAACCCGGGCCAAAATAGGAGAGGCTATATTGCCAAGTTGAGGCACAATTCTTATTATCTCCTCCTCTTCCTTGTCTTCCCAAGGAACAGCTTCTAAGTAGTCGACACAGGCTTTTGCAATTTCTTCACATTGGAGAGAAACTGCAACCTTAAGTACACCAAGGGCCGAATTTACACTTTTCCACGAGTCAACAAGTGAATTACTAGGAAGATGAAGATGGCTCAAGAGATGAACATAGTGATCATAGTCAAGAACTGAGCAGTGAATTTCAATGCAAGAACTTGCATTAGGAGATGAGAGCTTATTGGCAAAGAATTCGCTCTTTGCTATAAGCACAGAAGATTTAAAAAAGAATAATTTGTGGGTTCCTTGCTCATTAATTCTCAAGTAAACGGTGATTTCTTTAATGTTGTGATCATCTTTAGCCTTACTGCTCTGATCTACTGTCGCTTCGTCCATAGGTTATGCAAATGGTGATGAAGATTCATACTTGAGAGCAGCTGAAACAAAGCGCTTTTATGTGAGTAGTTTAAATTTATCACTGACATTAACAGAGCACAAAAATCTAATACATACACAAAGAGATGGGGTATACCAGCTTTGAATCACTAGAAAACCTAGTAGACTGTCCAGTAAATGATCAGAAACCACACAATAATGATCATATGTAGGCTTCGATACCATATAAAGGACCAACTCAAAACAAAATCTTAAGTTGATGGTCAAAGAACATTATATGTTTACATACTCTATCAATGACACTGTAAATAAGTGGTGGAATTGGAAGAGAGTCAAGGCTTTCACTTCACATCACTTGATCAAAACAAAAATCTATTATTCATAGAAGAATGTAGTTGCATAGTTGGTAAAACTCAGGAGACCAAGGTCCTACTCCCCCTTACAACCTCTGTTTTCCATTTTCTTATCAAGATTTAATGGAACATACGGTAAAAAAAACCTTCATTCTCATACAAGAAATTTTTTATGAAGACATTCTTTTTCAGGAATTACTCCTAGTTACAAAACTTAAGAATATAAACTTTGCTTCAACATTAGAATATAGTTTTTAATTAGTAGCATTGCAATGAAAATTTTGGTTTCAATATGCATAATTAGTTGTACTTTTCATATTTAAATTATCGACATCACTTCTCTTTTAGCTCTGCCACTGATGTAAATGGCGTAGCAATTGACTATTGCAATAACAAATTCACAAAATTAACACCTTATTCTTACTCGAGACTAATATTCACCACAATCAATCGATGTTAGCATAGCACTATCACCAATTCCATCAAATTGAGCACAAAATCAACCATGAAATTCGATAATCAATTCGTCAATTAGAAACAATAAATTCAATAGGGAAGAGGATAGCTTACAAACAAATGGGGTTACACGGGTAAGAGACCGCGAATAAGTGGTAGTGTGAGTGGCGCAGTGGCTGGTGGTGGCTGGAGGCGCGCACTATGCGCGAGGAAAGGTCAAGGCTGCTGTTAATGTAGGGAGTGGCGAGGTCATATCCTTCATAGTGGTGGCGCGTGCTGAAGGTGGTGATTTGAGCCGCCGTGGTGGTGGTCGAGTGTAAAGAAAGAGAACGGAATCGTTAGATAGAAAGATGAGAGGAGAAGCACGGGAGAAAGTCTACGGTAGATAGGGGCATAGAGCTTATTATATTTCTTTTCCTTTTTGTTATTATATGACTCTCTCCAATTGGAATGATTTGCCTAATTAGTACTGGACAAGAAAAAAAATAGACACTTTGAGGTGTATCACAATATATTTCTTAAACTTTGTGTTCATATAAAAGTTAAGCTATTTGATAATGGTCTGAAAGTTCAAAACCTCTTAATTTTATCCAAAGCTAAAATAACCCCTAATTAAATTAAAATTAAAACTCTTATCTAGCAAAATATAATTCCAAAATAGTTTTTATTCTAATTGTTATGTTACAGTAGCTTTTGATGCAATAAAATACATTGGTCTTACTCTTTTTTGTGGTTTTTTTTCTTTGATTGGTCCGTTGGGTGTAGAACATGAGGTCATATAGTTTTTATGGCTACTTAAAAGAATGAGTAAAATGTTAGGAAGCATATGATTGTTTGAGTTTGGAATTATAGCTTTCTTTATTAGGAGTTTTTTTTTGAATGGTTGAGAAGGTTATTAGGATTCGGATTCTACCTAGGCCTGTTGAGAGGATATGATCGAAATCGATAGAATCGGATCGTATTATCGTGCGATCCTACAATATGCATCAATGTACTTTGATTCACTGATTATCATTTATATTTGTTTTCTTTTTAAGTTTTACGGTGCAAGTAAGAACTTTCACTAGTAGAAAAAAACGCATCTGCTGCGTGTCATTTGTTGCGGTTTTTTATATACGCAGCAATAAATAGGAAAAAGAATTTAGAAAAAAAAAACCCATCAACTGCTGCGGTTTCTTCATTGCCCGCAGCAATTACTCACTTGGCCATGCAATTGCTGCGGTTTTATATGAGCCCGCAACAAATAGTTCATAACTGCTTCATTCAAATGTTGTGGTTTTTGTCTAAGCCCGCAGCAAATAAACTGTTTCATTTCACAAAATTAAAACCCGCCATTCAAAGTTTCATTTCACAAATACTCGACTACTGTTGTATTCTCTCAAACCCACCGTTTTCGCAATACACTACTTCATTCTTCATCTTCATCTTCATCTTCTTATAAAACCCATAAATTCTTCATCATCTGCTGCTTCTTCGCAAATTGATTCATAAACCCATTGAAAAACACTCGAAAAACTAATTCATAAACTGTAACAGTTTCTTCAAATTAACCCTGTTCTTCATCTTCTTGGTTCATAAACCCACGGCATATTTGTTACTTGTTTTCACTCGAAAAACCCATTGAAACCCACGACATTTTCTTGTTCACTGCTACTTCTTATTCATAAACCCTCGACTGTAACTGTTCATAAACTCAAAATTTAATACTTTGGTGTTGTTCATCTTCAAAACCCACGAAATTAAGGTATTTTTTCTCTTTGTAATTTGTTAAGCATTTAAGTTTTGCAAGATATTCATGAAAACACTTGAAAATTAGGGCAACTGTTTGTATACTAATTTTATTTCTCTGTTTTTCATTGTAGATAACATAACCCACGAAATCAAGGTAATTATATTTATTTTACTAATTTGCAAGTTCATATCTTTATTGTTTAACATGTAATTTAGTAATTTAGTGCTAAAGATATCAATTTATTTGTGAATTTTACATTATTCAAGTTGATGTTATTAGTTTGTTAAATATTTGTGTAATTTGTTAAAAATGTGGTTTGTTGTTATAGTTATGTCTTTAACTATTAGAATTAGAATATGATTTTATTTACAATGTAGTGCTTAATATTGAAGTATGAAGTATAGAATTAGAATATGAAGTATGTATATTTAGGGTTAAATAGATTTGGTATAAATAAGTATATATTTTTAGGGTTAAATATGTTTGTTATAAATAAGTATATATGTTAAAAAGTTGTTATTAATTTTATTTTGAATTATTTAATCACACTGATTAGGATGACAAAAGATCGTTCTTAGATGTATAGAAGCATTGAATTGTCAGAATTTATTGATGGCGTATTAGAATTTTGTAGTATTGCGGTTGAATATCAAGTTAGAACGGGGGGAGTTGGTTTTTATTGCCCATGTGTCACTTGTGACAACGTATCAAAGGTAGATAGTGTTGATATCCTTAGGGAGCACATACTTCGACGTGGGTTTAGGCCTCAATATCATGTTTGGGTTTGGCATGGTGAGGAGTGAGTTTGAAAGAGAAAAGTGTTGTTGAAGACGTCAATAATGTGGCTGATGTCAATGAGGATGTAGTAGATCATGTTGATGGGTATGAGACAGATGAAGAGAATGTCGATGAGGATGTGGATCGTGTTGATGAGATGATGGAGGGAGTCGAGATGAGTTAGGAAAACATCCTCGTGTTTTTAACTTGTTGACAGAGGCTTCTCAAGTGCCCTTGTACCCTAGATGTACAAAGTTCACCAAACTAACAGCAGTGTTGAAAATTTTCAACATTAAGTCAAAGTTCGATTGATTTCGTCTATTTTAATTCTATATTTACATGTAAATAAAATCTGTATTATGTGAAAATATTTTACAATTGAAACTACCCATGTAGGATCGGATCGTAAAATCATAGGATCATAGCATCGTATTATGATCCAATCACCTAAACTTTTGAGCTAAAAAGGATCGCACGATTCTACCTGTTTAAAATCCTACCTACGCTCCGGATCGATCGCCCATTTAGATTGTAAGATCGTAGAATTATAGATCAGATTCGGAATTCTAATAACTATGGTTGAGAAGCTACTGCCAGTAGGGTGTTCAAAACCGGATACCGGATCAATCTGAATCCAGAACCCCGGATATCTAGTTTTTCGGAAAGTGAAAATCATGGTCCGGTTCTAATCCCTATTAAATCGTGTAATATCAGATACCCGATTTTTAATAATTTCTTTGTTATTTTAGCTTTTGAAAAAATATTTTGCTATTTTTTACATATAAAAATTTTTAACACATTTCAGTTTTTTTCTTTAATCAAACTTAATTATTTTTTAAGTTTGAAAAAAAAATCATTTTGTGACTATGGTTGGATATCAAAAGTTTAATTAATTAACAATAAATTAGTTATACAACTTAGTAATAGTTGAGAATTATAAATATTAGTACATTTAACAATATAAACAAAGTTTTTTATAGAATATATATATATATATATATATATATATATATATATATATATATATATATATATATATATATATATATATATATATATATATATATATATATATATATATATATATATATATATATAGGATCAAATGAGAAGGGGTCTCAAAATGAGAAGGGTGCGAAGGAATTTCATCCATTCAGATTAAAGATCGGTGGTCAGGATGAGTTTGATCCTTGCACGCGGTTCATGGCCTTTTATAACTGGTTTTTTTATTTTTTTCAGCAAACCGGTTTAACCT